>NW_006399832.1:5739309-5744982 GCF_000299155.1 Elephantulus edwardii
AACGACTCGATGGCACATAACAACAACAACAACTTGTTCCAAGGCCCACTGGGCCTAGGGCCCAACAACAGTGTTTCCCTCAAAGTACCTGATTGGGAAAACAGAAAGCCTGTTATTTCCTTCCAGAACTGGCATCTCCACCTCACCCGAGCTGTCCTACTCCTTTCCACTTGAGCCTAAGGGGTCTTGTGTTGTGGAGCTAAACAGCAGTGAGAGAGGCCAGGTTTTATTGTTGACATTTTGCTTTGTTTCTCTTTTTGTTATTTCTTGTTAATAGCCCATTCATTCTCCTTTAGTGTCTCCATGTGAAAGACTTCCCTTAAAAGTTCTTATAGATTTGGCCTTGTTTTTACAAATTCCTTAAGTGTTTTTTTTTCTGTTTTGCAAAGAATGTAAAGTACTGAAGAGCAAAGGTGTCACTCTGGAGACTAAAGTGCGCCTAATACAGGCCATGGTCTTTGCAATCACTTGCTGTGCATCAGAGAGCTGGACAATGACAAGAATAGTATATATTGTAATATATTCTAATATGTGGAAGGAACACTCACAGAGACATTCTATGAAGCAAACATTACCCTGATATCAAGTACAGGGAAAGATATTACCAAAGAAGAAAACTACAAACTAATATCTCTAATGAACACAGATGTAAAAATCATCAACAAAATCCTAAGGAATAGAAACCAAAAGCACATGGAAAAAATTCATCATAACCAAATGGGTATCATAACAGGTATGCAAGGATGATCAACGGAATTCACTACATCAACAAAGCAAATAACAAGAACCATATGATCCTAGAAATTAATGCAGAAAAGACATTTGACAAAATCCAGCACCCTTTCCTAATTAAGACACTCAGCAAAATTTGAATAGATGGGAATTTCCTCAATATAGTGAAAAGTATATATGCAAAAACAAGAGCCAATATCACTCTCAATGGAGTAAGACTAAAAGCATTTTCCTTGGGAACAAGGACCAGGCAAAGATGCCCATTATCACCACTTCTATTCAATATTTTATTCTAAGTCCTTTTTAGGGCAATACAAAAAGAGAAGGAAATGAAAAGCATCCAGATTACCAAAGAAATGGTTAAACTATATGCAGATGATATGGTAGTGTACACAGAAATCCCCAAAAACTAACAACAACAAAAACAAAACAAACCTGTTAGAGCTAGTAGAGCAATTTGGTAGAGTGGCAGAATAAAAGAGCAATATCCAAAAATCAGTGGATTCTTCTACAGTTAGAAAAAGAACTCAGAGAGAAGGAAACCAAGAAAGCAATATCATTTACAATAGCCAGCCAAAAATTGAGATACTTAAGAGTGAACCTAATTGGAGACATAAAAGACCTGTACAAAGAAAACTACAGACCACTTCTGTGAGATACAATAAAAGACTTAAAGAAATGGAAAAATGTGCCCTGTTCATGGATAGGAAGACTCAATATTTTGAAAAGGAAAATCCTACAAAAAGCAGTCCACATGTTCAATAAAGTCCCAATCCAGATACCAAATTCATTTTCCAAGGAGATCGAAAGGGAAGTTGTCAAGTTTCCTTGGAAATGAAAGAGACTCCGAGTTAGGAATGCACTATCGAAAAACAAAAATTAAGTGGGAGACATAATACTTCCTGGCCTCAAAACCTAATAGACAACAGTAGTAACCAAAACAGCAGGGTACTGATACAATGACAGGCACACAGACCAAGGGAACATAATTGAGACCCCAGAAATGTGCTCATCTATATATGGTCAACTGGTATTCAACAAGGAAATAAAACCTATCAAATGGGGAGATAACAACCTCTTCAACAAATTATGCTAACAAAACTAGACTGCTACTTGCAGAAAACGGAAACAGGATCCACATCTCACATCATACACAAAAATCAACTCAGATCAGAGACCTGGGAATAAAGCTCAAAACCATAAAGTTCATGAGAGACAAATTGGAATCAAGCTTAGGAAACCTAGTCTATGGTATAAAGAGACTACCAAATATAGCCAGAAATGTACAATATAGAGAGGATAAAACTGATGAATGCATCCTTTTAAAGATTAAACCTTGTGTTCATCAAAAAATTTTTCAACAGGGTGAAAAGAAAACCTACCGACTGGGAACAAACATTTGGCAATACCATCTCAGACAAGGATCTCATAACAAAAGTTTATAGAATAGTCCTGGGCCTCCAGAAGAAAAAGACTGATACCCAAATACAAAATGGACAAAAGATATGGAAAGACTTTTCACAAAGGAAGACATTCAGATGGCCAACAGACGCCCGAAGAAATGTTTGACTTTTCACAAAGGAAGACATTCAGATGGCCAATAGACGCACGAAGAAATGTTCAAAATCACTGGCATGAAGAGAGATGCAAATCAAAACCACAATTAGATGCCATCTTATCCCAGTAGCAGTGGCAAAGTTTAGCAGGGCAGCAAGTAGTAAATGTTGGAGAGGATGTGGGAAGTTGGGAACTCTCACACACTGTTGATGAGATTGTAAAATGGTACAACCACTCTGGAAAACAGTTTGGCGTTTCCTCAAAAAGTTGAATATAGAGACTCCATATGACCCAGATATTCTACTACTAGAAATATACCTTAAGGATACTAGAAGTGAAACACAAATGGAGATATGTATACCAATGTTCATAGCAGCACTATTCACCATCACAAGATCATAGAAACAGCCCAAATGTCGAAGTATTACTGAATGGATTGAGAAATTGTGGTACAGTCATACAATGGAATACTACGCAGCACTCAAGCAATAATTTAGAAAAATTCTGCATAACTTGGGAGAGACTGGAGAGCATTATGCTGAGTGAACTAGCTCAGTTTCATAAGAACAAATACTACACAATACATTATTGTAAAAAATAGAAAGATAACTAGTAAAACATGTATATTGATCCAAGGGGGAAGGTGTGGCAGCAGAGGGGTGAGGATGGGTAGAGGCAAAACCACAGGGTTGCACATTTGGTGAATGAAGGAGGGGAGTGAAGGAAATGGGAAGGATCTGGTGGGGACCTGAAAAAATTGGGTAATGATGGCAAAGTCCAATGAGGATTGATTTTATAAAGTATAACACATGGGAATGACTACATGAAACATAATATGAATGAAAAATAGTGTGAAACACAATGTATTTTAGCAAACCAATATGAAATTATATTTTAAAAATATTAAAGTAACTTTATATTTAATTCCCTTGTTTTGTATCTGGCAGCATTGTTTTAAAACACTCCCCCATCACTAGCTTTTGTGATGGAGCTGTTCACATAAGCTTTTTGTTGATGTTTCTTTTATGAATTTCCAAAAACAATTTAACATAGCATTAAACAGCCATCCTAACTTTCAGTATAAAAGTGTATAAGTTGTTGTAACAAATAAAAAGCTAAAAACCAAATCCACTGCTGTCAAGTCAATTCTGAATCAGAATGACCCTGTATAATGTTTGCACACTTTGACAAGAGAAGGCTTCCCATCTTTCTCCGACAAGAGTGGCTGGTGGTTTTGAACTACTGATCTTTTGGGTAAAAGTACAACAAGTAACCATCTACATCAACATTCTTGGTCCAAATAGGAATGGAAGTTCATTTCTCTCCCACATATTTATCTGGAAGCAGAGAGTAGTCCAGGTTAGATAGGAAACTCTATGCTTGAGGTCATCTGGGAGTTTCTTTTCCTTGTTGTTCTACTGTTCCTTGGGATGTTGGCTCCACCTTCATGACTGAAGTCGTCTCAAGCCCACTGCTTGCGTGTTCTGGCCATATTGTTGTTATGTTGTCAGGTACCATCAACTTGAGCATGATTCAGATCGGCCCTGTCAACAGCAGATCTGAACCCTGTACTATCCTGTACCAACCTCACAATCTCTGACACACTTGAGCCTATTGCTGCAGTCATTGTGTCAGTTCACCTAGTTGAGGGTCTATCTCTCATGTACTGCCCTCCCTCCCACTTTCCAAGCATGATGTGCCTCTTAAAGGAATAACCTCTCCTAACAACGTGTCCCAAGTATGCATGATTAAACTCTGCCATTCTTGCCTTCAAAAAAGGCAAGATTCTGGATTCACCTTCTTCAACACATATATGTTTGTTCTTTTGGTAGTCTGTGGAATATTCACTACTCTTCTCCAACACCACAGTTCAAAGGCATCAATTCTTCTGTATTCTTTATTCATTGTCCACTTCTCAGATGCATAGCAAGTTATTGAAAAGACCATTGTATGAATCAGGCATGCCTTAGACCTCAAGCTAATACCATTGCTCCTTAGTAATTTGAAGATGTCACTGACTGTAGACTTTTTCAGTGCTACTCTCCTGATGGCAGGAAATGTCAAACATGGATCCAGACATTCCCTCTATCTCAATTATGCTTACTGTTAAAGATTCAGGGAGTTATAGTGGCCTAATTGATAAGGAGTTGCACTGCCAACCCAAAGGAAAGAAGTTCAAATCCACCAGCTGCTATGTAGGAGAAAGATGGACACCTTTGTACTCAAACTAATATTATTACTCTTCAGTAAATTAAGGGGTCTATTCGTGCAGACTTTCACATTGTAATATATATCCTCATCTCCTGACTGCTGGCATATTGCTTAGGGATCCAAGTAAGATTAAAATTGTTAACAGTTTCATTCTTTTCACCAAATATAATGACGTTATTTCTTGGTCCAGTGGTGAGAAATGTTATTTTCTTGATACTGAGATGCAGTCAATATTGAAGACTGTGTTCTTTGATCTTCTGCAGCAAGTGTTTCAAATTCTTCTCAGTTACAACAAGCAAAGTTGTGTCACCTGCATAAGGAAGATGATGATGATGATGATGATGATTAAGTCTTTCTCCAATCCTGATGACACATTCTTCTTCAGAGTCCAGTTTCTGGAATAATTTGTCAAGTACTCAGATGAAATAGACATGGAGAAAGGATATAACCATGACACATGGCCTTACTTAATTTTCAACCATTTAGTGTTCCCTTTCTCTGTTTCCACAAAAGCTTCTTGATCTAGGTATAGTCTTTACCAGAGCACAAATTAAGTGTTCTGGGATTCCCATTCTTTTCAAAGTTAATAATAATTTTTTTATGATCCACACAAGTTATTATTATTAACCCTAATCCCTAAACTTGATAGGGTCTTCCATTTGTCTCCTCCATTTTCATTCAGGAAGAAGCCACAATTCTTCTGCTCCTGCCAGGCCTTGTTGACAGCTTCTGGGCCTACATCAGGCAAGCAGTTGCAAGGAAGAAAGAAACTGCTGCCTGTCTTCACTCCAGGCCTGCGAGTCCTCCATACAAGATCCACACCAGGCGCTCTGCATACCAGATCCTGTCAAGACATTTCATTCTCCTGAGACGTTATTCTGCTATGTTAGACATGCACCTCAAGATGGAAGAGCAGAGACAGTAAGTTCTGGCCATAGGAGGAAGAGGATAAAAAAGAGAAGACAAGTAGTTGCTCTTTCAAGTATGTGATCTAAAACTTGTCTATAACACTTCCTCTTCCAACTGGCCATGTTGTTGTTGTTGTTATGTGCCGTCGAGTCCCTTGCGACTCATAGCGACCCTATGAACAACAGCCCTAAATTCTTCTGTCTTGTGCCAATTGCACTGTCTCTGACACTCCCATCCCAATTAGCCCAGTCACTGAATCAATCC
>NW_006399832.1:5752172-5753137 GCF_000299155.1 Elephantulus edwardii
TCCCCTTTTCCTTATGAATCAGGGTGAAGTCTCTCTCAGGGAGGAGTGATAGGGAACAGCAAAGGACACAGTGACAAAGGAGATTAATCAGAACTGGCTTTGACAAGCACTGTGGCAATTGGACAATTAAAACAGACATTCGCGGGGGGTGGGGGGAAGAAGAACGAACTGGGGAGGAGGGTAGAGAAAACAGTGCAATAATGAATGAATGAAAACCCAAAAATCTCTGTAAATGTTCATTAAAACTAATAAAATTTAATAATAATTTTTTAAAAAGTAAAAGGATAAAAAAAAGAAAAAAAACAAAAACAAATAGGCATCCTTCTAATGCTCTCTACTTTCAGCTATGATTCATCCAACATCAGCAATGATATCCATAGTGCCACAGCTTCTTATAAATCCAGCTTATATTTCTGGCAGTTCTCTGTTGATGTACTGGTCCAATCACTTTTGGATTATATTCAGCAAGATTTTGCTAGCATGTAATATTCTGTAGGATCACTTATTTGGGGGAATGTGAATAAATATGTATCTCCTTCAGTCAATTGGCCAAATAGCTGTCTTCTAGACTTCTCAGCACAAACTGGTGAGCACATCCAGGGCTGCATTTTTTGGTTGAAATTCTCAATTGATATTCCATAAACTCCTGGGGTCTTAAATTTTTTTCTTGCCAATTTCTTCAGAACAGCTTGAACTTTCTCCATTATTATTGGTTCTTGATCATATGCTACTTCCTGAAAAGGTTCTGTGTCAGCCAATTCTTTTTGACATAGTGATTCTGTGTATTTCTTTCCTCATATTTTGATACTTCCTGGATCATTCAATATATTGCTCATAGCATCTTTAAGTATCACAACTTGCGGCTTAAATTTGTTCTTCAGTTCCTTCTGCTCAAGAAATGGTGAGCTAGTTTGTTCCTTTTGATTTTCTGACTCCAGTTTTTTGCACCCCATTTCTTTTTTTTT
>NW_006399832.1:5754302-5758377 GCF_000299155.1 Elephantulus edwardii
GCTCAAAGGCATCAATTCTCCTTCTATCCTCCTTGGTCATTGTCCAACTCTCTGATGCATAACAAGTGATTGCAAAGACCATGGCCTGTATCAACTGGCCATGTCTTATATATATGGCTACATCCAGTTGCCTAAGGGGCTGGGGAATGTAGTCTTTAACTGTCCTGTCAGGTACCTAGAGAAAATTTGGTGCTATTACTAAAAGAGCTGCTACTATGGCTTAGTGGTGAGAAAGTGCACTGCAATCTCAAAGGCTTGTGGTTCAAATCCACTAGCTGCTCTGTGGAGGAAGGATGGACAGTTAACTGCCTCTGAAAACCTGCCAGGAGGTCAGTTATGGATTGATTCTGACTCAGAATCACACAACAACAACTAAAAGAAAGAATGGAGCAGTGTAAGTATTTGGAGGACAACTGATGGTCTGTGCCATACCCACATCATGTTATGCACTGTTGTTGCTGCTGCTGTGTACTGTGGTATCAGAACCAACCGCTGGCCCTCCAGTGGTTTTTCAGTGATAATAAATAGCACGGGAGAAGATTGCTTATCTTTCTCCTGAGGAACATCTAGTGGATTTGAACAGCTTCTTTCAGTTGACAGCACAATTCCTTACCAGTAAGCTACCAGATAGCTCAGTGGCTGTGGCAGAGGGCTTTAGTGTATCAGAGATGGTAAAGATGATGCAGGATAGTAGAGGGTTCAGGTCTGCTATAGGATTGCTATGAATCGTGATCAAATCAATGGCCCCTAACAACAACAAACAGGTGGGTTCAAATTGTTAACTTTTTGGTGAGTAACATGTGCACTAACCATTTACTATCCTGACACCAATCTGCCACTCTCTGCCTTTTGATTGAATGTTCATTACCCAGAGACCCATTCTTCCACACAGAAATAGTGACTATGCCTTTTCTCCAAATAGATATTGAACAAATCTTCTACTACTTTGAAGAGATTCCAAACTGCTCGAGGACACCCAAGATTACCTAGTCTGTGGCACTGTAGTGTTTGGGAAAAAGCCCAGTCTGATTAATGTCTGGAATGGCTGCTTATCTCAAGATCTATGGTAAGTGGGTTGTACATGCCAGGTACTTAAGACTCCAGAAAGAGCAAAGTTGTCAAGTATCATATTAAAGTCACATGCTACTGATCAGGCCACAAGGGCCTGAGAGCTGCCATGTTCTAAATGGCAGATGGATTCCCTGTTCTTTAATCCCTATGTGAGCTTTTCAATCACTTCCTATGCATCTGAGAGCTGGATGATGATTAAGGCTGACAGAAAAATCATTGATATCTTTGCATGTGGTGTTGGGGAAGAGTAGTGAATATCCTATGGACTGCCAAAAGAACAAACAAATATGTCTTGGAGAAGGTGCAGCCAGAGTACTCTTTGGAGACAAGGATGGTGAAGCTTTGTCTCTCATAGCTTTGGACATATTGCTCACAGAAGCTATTACTTGGAAAGGGATATCATGTTTTGAAGGAAGGAAGTTCAGTGAAAGAGAGAAAGATCTCCAGTAATATGGATTGACACAATGACTGCAGCAATGGGCTCAAGTGTATCAGAGATGGCAAGGATGCCCAGGATAGGACAGGATTTAAGTTTGTTGTTCATAGGGTTGCTATTGGTTGCACTCAACTTGATCTAAGAACAGCTACTATGTCAATCTATCTCACTGAGAGTCTTCCACCCTTTCCAGTATAACGTATTTTCCAAGGACTTTTGTCACATCACAACATGCACAAAATATGAGACAAAATTTCACCATCCTTTTTTCCAAGGTGTACCCTGGTTGTACCTTCTCCAAGACATGTGTGTTTATTCTTTTGGCCATCCATAGGATAGTCAGTACTCTTTTTCAATACCATAACTGGAAGGCATTGATTTTTCTTCTGTCATCCTTAGTCAGTATCCAACTTTCAAATCCATGGGAAGTCATTAAAAAGATCGTGGCTTAAATCAGGTTTAGTCTTCAAACTGACATCACTGTTCCTCAGCAGTTTGTAAAAGTCCTTGACAGCAGATTTTCCTAAGGCACTAAGTCTTTTGATTTCTTGACTGCAGTTGCCAAGGATTGTAAGATAAAATCTTTAACCATTTCAATCTTCTCTCCGTCTGATCATCATGATATTGCCTACTGGCCTAGTGATGAGGATTTTGTTTTCTTGATGTTGAGATATAATCTATATTATAGTCTTTGATTGTCTACAATGTGTGTCTCAAATCCTCCTCACTTAAAGTGAACAATGTGTGTCATCTGTGTAACACAGTTGTGGATCAGTCTTCCCTTGATTTTAATGCCACATTCCTTTTCATAAATGCAGCTCCTTGTGCGATTTGTTCTGAAAACAGGTTTAATAAGTATGGAGAAAGGATATAGCCCTGATGTACAACTTTCTTTATTTGAAACCATGCAATAATCTTACTCTGGGCAAAAGCCTCATTATCTAGGTGTAGGTTTCACATGGGCACAATTAAGTGTTTCTGAGCTTTCCCTTTTCAATATTACACACAAGTTGTTGTGATCCACACACAATCAATGCCTTTCCATAGCAAATAAAATACAGATAGATATCTTTCTGGTATTCTCCACTTTTGGCCAAGAACCCTCTGACATCCGCAATCTGATGCCATAGACTGACAACTTTGGTGTCACAATCTCCTCTAATCCTTATTAGAACTTCTAACTTTCCCCAGTAGATGTGCTTTCCCAAATGATTTTGGATGATCTTCAGCAAGAGTTACTTGTGTGTGATATTGATATTAGGGGTATTGTTCAATAACTTCTGCATTCTGTTGGATCACTTTTCTTAGGGATGGGAATAAATATGGATCTCTTCAAGTCAGTTGACCAGGTTGTTGTTGTTATGTACCATTGACTTGACTACGACCCATAATGACCCTAACTAAGAACAATGACTCTGACCCTTGCCCTATCTGAGCCAACCTCACAGTCTCTGACACACTTGACCCCCATTGCTACAGTCATTGTGTCATTCATCTCCTCCAATATCTTCCTCTTCTGCAATGACCCTCTACCCTTCCAAGTATGATGTCTTTCTACAAAGACTGGTCCCTCCTGGACACATGTACAAACTATGTCAGACAGAGCTTTAAAATCCTTGCCTCCAAGGAGTAACCTAGTTTTATCCTCTCCAGCACACACCTGTTCATTCTCTTGACAATCCATGGTGTGTTCACTACTCTTCTCCAGCACCACAACTCAAAGACATCAGTTCTTCTTATGTCATCTTTTTTCATTGTTCAGCTTTCAGATGCATAGCAAGTAATTAAGTAGACTGTGGCCTGGATCAAGTGCACCTTAATCTCTAAACTGACATTGTTGTCCTTTAGCACTCTGCAGAGGTCCTTGACATCTGATTTTCCCAATGCAACTTGTCTTTTAATTTCTTGATTGCTGGCGTCAAGAGTGTTGATTGTAGATTTAAGCAAGATGAAATTATTACCAATCTCAGTTCTTTCTACATCTATCATGATACTGCCTATTGGCCTGATGGTGAGGATCTTTTTCTTTTTTTTTTTTTTTTTGAGGATCTTTTTCTTGATGTTGAGATGCAATCCACATTGAAGGCTGTAGTCTTTGACCTTCTGCAGCAAATGCTTCAAGCCATCCTCAGTTTTGTCAAGCAAACTTGTGTCATCTGCATAATGCAAGTTGTTAATGAGTTTTTCTCCAATCCTGATGCCACATTCTTCTTCATAAAGTCCAGTTTCTTGAATGCCCTCTGTTCTGCATATAGATTGAAAAGGTATAGAGAAAGGATGTATTCCTTATGCACTCCTTACTTGGTTGTGAACCATATAGTGTTTCCTTGCTCTGTTTGGACAACAACTTCTTGGTCTAGGTATAGGTTTCACATAAGCACAATTAAATATTCTGGGATTTCCATTCTTCTCAAGGTTAGCCATAATGTGCTATGATTCACACAGTCAAATGCCTTTACATAGTCAATAAGGCACAAATAGGTATCTTTTTCAAGCAACAAATGCTGGCGAGGTTGTGGAGAAACTGGAACCCTTATTCACTGTTGGTGGGAGTGTAAAATGGTGCAA
>NW_006399832.1:5761922-5791371 GCF_000299155.1 Elephantulus edwardii
AGGTCCCCTCCACCATGCAGCCCTCGCTCTAGTCTCCTGTGATGACAGAAATACCCAGTTACATCTCTCTTTTAAATGGTTCTCTCCCTCCTCTGTCTTCACAGAGCTGTCCTTTGAAATTTTTCACTAATTTTTTCCTTTTGTTTCGTCTTCTCAGCATTCTAGTGCAATATTCAGAGTCTCCTTTAACATCCATCTAGATGTCTTCAAAATTTCTTGGCAGAGACTGGAAGAGACAACAGAGGCAGAATGTCTCCATGGCACCCTTCTGCCACATTCAAGACCTAACAGTTGCCATCGAAATGACACCAACTCAAGCTGATCCTCTGGTTGGTTTTCAGAGCAGTTAATCTCAGGGGAGATTGCCTATTTTCTCCCGTGAAGCAGCTAGTGGCTGCAAACCACATGCCTTCAGGATTGCTGGCCACCAGAGACCCAGTAGTAAAATCATGCTCTAAGATTGTCAATGGATGATTCTCCAGAAGTAGATTGTTCTGTTGTTGCTGGTGCCACTGAGTTGAGTAGAACTCACAGCAACACTATGAACCACTGAACCCTGTTCTATCCTGTTCTATCTTCATCATTCTGATACACTTGAGCCCATTCCTGCAGTCCTTGTGTCAATCCATTTCACTGAGGGTCTTCGCCTCTTTCTCTACCTTTCCCAGCACGATGTCCTTCTCCAAGGATAGCCTCTCTTAGCAACATGTCCAAAATATAAGAAATGAAACTTTACCTCCATGGAGCACCGTGCCAGCACATTTCTCAAGAGACAGCTGTTTTTTTCTGCAGTTCATCAGAGCTCAGACCTAAAAGAAAGGCCTGAAAATCAACTTTAGGAGAACCACGTATTGAAAATTCTATGGGGAACAATCGTATGATAAATCATATGGAGTTAGCATGAGTTGGAATAATTTCCATAACAACTGCTTTGTTTTTAATGTGACGAAAGGATGCCTGCCGTTGGAAGCATTCTATCGCTCTTCTCTTCCTCAGCTTAGACTCCCTACTGGAATCCTCTGCTCACGCAAACAAAAGCTCTGCATAACTTATCCCCATAATAGTTTCAGAGCCTCCTCTCACTTCCATCATGACCCCCTAAGCAGTGCTATCAGATGCTTCCTCCCAGGCATTTTCCTGAAAAGAGTTCTGGTAAATAGAATTTTCTGCATCTTGTAAAATTTCCAGGAACAGTTTAGCATTCCTTATAGATCGCTGGCTAGCCCCTAAGCCAAATCTTGTCTCCAACAGCTCAGCACTGAGCTGCAGCCTGGGGCACAGCCCAGGGCCACCGGGCTTCAGGTGGCTTTGGCTGAGCAAGGTGGGTTCTGTGTGTTTCAGCCCAGCCCCAAACTCTAGGCAGGACATGTGATAGTCCTCTTTTGGCATCCTGATTGGAAAGGTGGATGCATGCGAAAGTCACTTGCATTTCTTGCCTCCTTGTCTCCAAAGCAGCAAATTAGAGTTTAATATGAGAGAAACTGGGCAGGAGAACTGCCAATTATGTTATCTTAATTCAAGGTTGCTAAGTAGAAGAGGCTTGAACTGTTTCCATTTTTAAACAAAATGAAACTTTAATGTTAATCCCGACCTTGAAAAGAAATAAATGTTTAAAAGGATTAAAAATTAAAAGAATAAAAAGGCTTTCTTCCTTATAATTTATACCCAACAATTGTGTTAAATCAAGTCCTCTCCCCAAATGTTTCTATTATCAGAAACCTTGGAGCAGATTTCAACATGCTGTGACCCTCTATGACAGTCATAACTGCCCCAGAGGTTTTCTAGACGTGCTCCAGTGGCTTTCTGCATTGTAGCTGTGTGCTGTCCAGTCAGAACTGACTCACAGCTGACCCTCCAGCAGATTTTCAAAGGCTGTAAATTGCATGGGAGGAGAGTGTTCATCTTTCTCCATAGAGCAGCTGGTGGATTCCAACCACCTGCCTTTGGCTTGGCAGCACAGCTTCTTACTATTAGGCCACCACAGCTCCCAATAGAGAAATGGTTTTGTCGGTTATATTTACAGAAGCAGATCACTACAGCTATTGTGTTTCCATGTAGCTACTGGCTGGGTTCCAAAACCAACTTTTTGGTGGGTACTTGAGCACCTAACCGTGCACAATCAAGGCCCCTTCCAGGTATACTGAGGCTATTTCCCTATTCGCATTGGACCCCAAACTTGTTCTTTCATTGTCAAGCCTAGGTGAGTCACCTTGTGGCTTTCCACAGACACACCAAGTTCCCAGGTTTCCTCCTTACCCACTACCATGGCATCTGTTGTGACGTTTGAAGCTTTATCCATTTGTCCTCAGCAATTCCGGATGGATGTTATTTAACAATTTCTTTTTAAATTATTACATTGTTCACCTTTCAACACCTGCAAATACTCTAGAACATTCAATCTATTCCAATTATCTCACTATTAGCATTTTTAGTGTCCCTGTCTGCTAATAAGCGAAGAGCTGTGGATTGAGGTAATCCCTTCAGAAGCAAAGTTATTTTGTACATTGCCATAACCATTGCAGAATTCTGGCTCCACTCCACCAACCTCATACAAGCGTGAAGAGAATGAATAAGAGTTGCATGCTTTGCAACCACAGAAAATAATTCTGGTTTATCCTTCACTACAAATAGATTATCCATTCCTTTATACCTGGATTTAAAATGCAAGGACCATAATGGTGAAGAATTTTTTTTAATGACAACATTTTTGGTATAAGTACTCCTGTATGATTCACTCCGCAGGTAGGAGCAGGAAGAAGGTGGGAGAGGGATGAGAGAAAATTGGGGAGTAGGTAGGAGAAAAAGAGCAAAGAGTGGGCTGTTTTAGCCTGTTCCAGGCAAGTCCCTGGGAGGAGGCACATCTCAAAGTCTCCTCTTTCTTCTTCAAGACAGAGGAGCTTTGCATTTCCCGCTTTCCCATCCCTTTTACCCCCAACTACTGCTGTGATTTTAGACCTCATTTGGGGTGGGGATGTGTTCTGTCTGCTCTTTCAGGAACCCGTGAGAGCATACACCTTTCTATACCCATCCTTCAGGGAGAGCTACGAGCAAAGAGGAAAGGTGGCTTGGTGATTCATCCGTGACTTTTCCTTCAGTCTGAAGAGGAATGAGAAAAACTACACACACACACACACACACACACGTATGATAAATATGAGAAAAACTACACACACACACACACACACACACACACACACACACACGTATGATAAATACAATGTTAAACTGCAACTCATTTTGGAGCGAAAACAAAAACCCCACATAATTTTTTTTAGACTAAGATTATGCTTTTAGTACTTATTTGAGATCAAAAAGTCCTTCTATGAAAAATATGTCCTGTAGAATGTTAGGAGGTTTGAGTTTATTTCTTTCTTAATCCATCATTTAGCAAAATTTAAAAGTTAACTGCCTTACATATTATATAAATATACAATTTTTTTCCAATTTTACTAATTTGAAAAATGTTCTAATTTTATTCATAGCTTTTGAATGACATCATGCTGGGCAAAGTAGAAGGTCAGCAAACAAAGGTAAGATTCTCAATGAAATGGGTTGACACAGTAACTGCAACAGTGGTCTTGAGCATGGCAGCAATTATCAGGACAGCACAAAGATGGTGCAAGGATTGTGAGGACAGGGCAAATATTCCTTCTGTGACAGGATCACTATGTGTTGTAGTCAACTTGATGGCATCCAGCAAACTCTGTGGCCCAATGGTAAGAATCTGCGCTGCAAAAGCAAAGGCACACGGTTCAAATCCACCAGCTGCTCTGCAGGAGAAGGATGCAGTCTTCTCCCATGTGATTTACTGGTTCTGACTCAATGACACACATGAACAACAACAATATAGTAATTTGGAAATAAGAATTATAAATCTGATAACCACTGGCCTAGAGCTTCATTTAAAAAAAATTTAAATTTATTTTAATGAAAGGTTACAGAGACTTTGGATTTCCATTCATTCAGAGCTTCATTTCTTAAGACTCCCAGGAGGGGAAGTCTGTAGTAAGTACTAACATATACCCTTGATTTAAATGCTGAGACCAGAGGGGTGTGAATGTGGACCCTACTTCAACATACTATACTTGCTTTTGTCACTCAGTGTGAATCCCTTTTTGGAGGATTCCCCCCAAATTCTCTCTTACTCTTCCAAGTCTGTTGAAGACAAAGCAACTGTAATTGGCTGCTAAAACCTCTTGGTTTGAACCCATCAGTGGCACTGCAGAAGCTAGTCCTGGCAATCTGCTTCCACAGAGATTAAGGTTAAAAAACCCCAAACCTGTGGAGTCCAATTCTAGGCTGTGATATATGGGGACACCATCAGTTTAAACTGACTCAACCATAGTAAGTTTCTGGTTTTGTTCTGTTGTATTCCCCACTCCTTAACTTCTCTTGGATCTCCTCTCAAGTCGAAGACAGCATTACACAGTTAGAGAGAGGCTCATTTGTGCAAGTAAGATGCAGATGCTCCAGGTCTTTCCAGGATTTGACATAATGGCTAGCCTCAGTTACGAATCTCTGCCTTTGGGGCCTGGTACAGTTGCCTAGCCCTTCTGACTTCCCTCCTTTGTATCCTTTTGCTCCCCCGCCCTTTCTGCCCAGAGCTGCCCTCCACCGGAACCTATGCAGTCCACCTGCACACAGTCACATCTATCAAACTACCATGGAATGAGTGGGAGCAGTTGCAGTTAAGGCTCTGAAATTGAAGAGGGCAGTTCTAGATGGATGCACGTTTGAACTTTCAACCTTTTAACTAGCAGACAAGTACTTAACTGTTGCACCATTAAAGCAACTTAACACATAATGCTAAAGTCATTAATTAAAAGACCATGTGATTTCATCTTTTGTTGTCTGCCCCTTGGTAACTGTTGAAACTAGAGTCTTGACAAGACTAATTGAATTCTCAAGAAGTGGGTAGACTTTTCTCATAAAAGCTGCAGTGTGTGAAGGCTTAATCTCAGATTAAAAAATAAAAAGATACTTGAGCAGGTTTCCTCTTTTGAGCAAATAGTAAGGTTTCATGATATTTGGTGACTTTTCTATCTGATTTACTTAGTGGGCTGCCTAAACTGTTTGAAGACTTAACCAGATAACTGCATAAGGAACGCATCTTTGTGCCTATGCAAATGTAGCTTTTGCCATGTTCTTGTTAGGTGGCACTCAGAACATCTCAGTGAACAGAAGGGAGCATTGCCCAGTCCTGAACTATGGTCATGACTGTTACTACATTTGAGCCCAGCCGAGTCTTATGTTACCAAACATGACGTCCTTTAGGAACTGATCCCTCCTGATAAAGTGTCTAAAGTAAAAGAGACAAAGTCTCACCTCTTCACATTTAAGGGACATTCTGGCTGTACCTTTTGCAAGATAAATTTGGTCATTCTTCTGGCATTCTTCTCAATAGTCAGAGTCTCAAAGGCATCACTTTTTCATCACTTTTCCCTATTCAGATTTTGTGTAGGAAGCAATTGAAAATACCACAAGTTAGGTTAGCTGCTCTTTAGTCCTCTAAATTTGCTTTTAACACTTTTTAAGTGATCTTTCGCAGCAGATCTGCCCAATACAATACCTTGTTTGATTTCTTGGCTGCTGCTTCCATAGGCATTGATGTGGATCCAAGCAGAATGAAATTCTTAACAATGTTGGAAGTGCTCCCTCGTCTGTATCAAGCAATTTGGAAAATAGCTACCAGTCAACTGACTGCAAAAGATCCATATTTGTCCTCATTCCAGAGAAGAGGTGATATTTTGTCATATGAACCTACTATCAATCACCATAATAGAACTTTATCAAACAACCACAAAACTTTATTGGGAATACCACAGTAAACTTTTAGCTTGGATGATTCATGCTGGGCTAAAATGGGGAGCTGTTGGGTGTCTCAATTGAGCTTGTTCACACTTGTGGGGCTCAGCAGACATCAGCTAACCTAGGATGGCTTTGATAGTACTGACTCAGCTCTGAGGCATATGGATACAGGGAAGAATAAAAAGTCAGCACTTGTAGCCAATCTGGTAACTTAGTGGAAAGGACTTGAACTGCCAATGCAAAAGTACCTAGTTTGAAATACCAGCTGCTCTGTGGGAAAAACGTATGTAATCTCCTTCTGTGAGATTTACTTCCTCTGAAAACCTGTTGGAGGGTTGCTATGGGTTGATGATACATGGCTGCAGGTTATTGAATAACAATGCAGCTGTAGAGAGCTCTGGTGGCCTACTGATAAGGAATTGTACTATCAACCCAAGGCAAGCAGTTCAAACCACCAGTTGCTCTGTGGGAGAAAGATGGGAAACTTTTTCTCATGCCATTAACTGCCTCTAAAAAATATGCTGGAGAGTCAACCATGAGTCAGTTCTGACTCAATGGTAACATAACAATGTAACAAGTGCTGATAACACAGATACGGTAATAATGGGTGGCTTTTTTATTTTCTCTTCTTTAGCAGGCTTGCAGTTAAAATTCAAGGTTGTCTGCTTTGTAGGAATGTCCTGCCCTCAGTTTCTCTACCATTCTTCTTGGTGTTCCTTGAAAACCTCCATACGACATCTTTCTTTCCCCATTTGTACTTGTTTCTCTGTGCCTAGTGGAGTTCTAGTGCTAAGAAGCTGCACTGCAATCCCAAAGGCACATGGTTCAATTCCATCAGCTGTTTCGGGGAGGATAAACAATCTCCTCTCATGTGATTTACTGCCTCTGAAAACCCACTGGAGGGTAAACTATGAGTTGGTTCTGACTTAATGCCAAACAACAACAACAGTAATCTTTGAATATGTCTTGCTATCAACACTGTTGGCACCAACAGTCAGGAAATCAAAGGCAAATTGCATTATATGAATCTGCTGACAGGGACCTTTCCATCATACTGAGAAGTAACCATGTCAGTCCAGACATTAAGGCGCTTCTAATCCAGTCCATAGTCTTTACAATTACTTGCTATGCATTAGAGAGCTGGACAATGACTAAGGATGACAGAAGAAGAATTGATACCTTTGAATTATGGTGCTGTAGAAGAGCTTGAACATACCATGGTCCACCAAGAAAACAAATAAGCCTGTCTTGGAGAGGGTGAAAACAAGTTTCTCCTTGGAGGCTAGGATTTTGAAGGTCTGTCTGACATATTTTGGGCATATGGCCAGGAGGGACCAAACCTTGGAAAAGGACATCATGCTCAGAAGGTTGGAGGAACAGTGCAGGAGAGAAAGACCCAGGATGAGATGAATTGATACAGTAACCAGACCAATGGGAATAGGTGAGACTGGCACAGGACAGGGCAGGCTTCAGAGCTGTTGTCTATAGGGTCACTACGAGCTGCAGGCAACTTGACGGCACACAACAACAACAACAACATTATAAATATTAGTATGTTTTAAAAGTGGTGCTGTTGTTAGGTGCTGTGGAATTGAGTATGATCCATAGTGACCCTATGAATAACAGATCTGAACCCTGTCCTATCCTGTGCCATCCTCACACCTCCTAACACATTAGAGCCCATTGCAGCCATCACTGTGTCAACCCACAGGGTGGAAGGACTTCCTCTCTTTCATTGACCCTCCATCTTTCCAAGCATCATGTTCCTTTCCAAGGAATAGCTCCTCCTAGCAACATGCCCAAATTATGTGAGGTGAAGCCTCATCATCTTTGCCTCCAAAGAGCATTCTAGCTGCACACTCTCCAAAATATATTTGTTTTGTTCTTTTTGCATTTGATATAATGTTTGGAACTCTTCTCTAACATCACAACTCAAAGGCATCAAATTTTTTCTATTATACTTATTCATTGTCCAGCTCTCAGATAGACAGCAAATGATTGGAAAGCCCAAGTCCTGAATCACATGCACCCTAGCCTCAAACTGACATCATTACTCCTCAATAGTTTGGAGACTCCCTAACTGCAGACTTTCTCACCACAATATGTCTTTTGATTTCCTGACTGCTGGTACCAATGGTGCTAATTGTGGATCTAAGCAAGATGAACCTGTTGACAGTTTTAATCTTTTTTCTATCCATCATGATGCTGCGTAATGGTCCAGTGGTAAGAATCTTTGTTTTCTTAATATTGAGATAAATCCATATTGAAAACTGTATTACTTATCTGTCTGAAAACAATCAACTGATTTTTACATACCAAGACCTACCCACCAGATCTTGTTTGCCCACACAGAGGCTCCCACCCAAGCTGATTATAAATGAGATCAGGTACAGTTAGTTAATCAGCTTGATTGCTAACACAATTTAGAAATGTCCAAACAGTTTACCTCGGCTTTCAAGTAAATCACAAACATTTACCCACCAGGATCCAACTTGGTCAAGCTAAAGCTCACATCATTGCTGATATAAGATGGATCCTGGATGAAAGTAAGGATTACCAAAATAATGCTTATTTGTGCTTTATTGAATATGTAAAGGCATTTGACTGTGTGGATCATGACAATCTGTGGCTGACAGTGAGAAAAATAGAAATCCCAGAGCACTTAATAGTGCTCATAAGGAAACTACACCTGGAGCAAACAGAGCAGGGGAGCACCGCATGGTTTGGAATTGGGAAGGGAGTGTGTCAGGGATGCATTCTATCTCCATACATGCTCAATCTATAAAGTGATAAAATCATCCTAGAAACTGGACTTTGTGAAGTGGAATGTGACATCAGGACTGGAGGGAGACTCCTCAATAACCTGCAGATGTTAAGCAGATGACACTACCTTACTTGCTGAGAGTGACGAGGATTTGAAGCACCTGTTGCAGAAGATCAAGGAATGGAGCCTTCAATATGGATTGTGTCTCAATATCGAGAAAACAAAGATTCTTATTGGACCTGTGTCCAATAGGCAGTGTCTTGATGGATGGAGAGGAGATTGAAACTGTCAACAACTCATCTTGCTTGGATCCTTAATTAACACCCATCACACCAGCAGTAAGGAAATAAGGAGACACATTGCAATGGGGAATTCTGCAGTTAGAGACCTTTCCAAATTATTGAGTAGAAATGATGTCAGTTTGAGGACTAAGGTGCATCTGATTCAGGTCTTGGTCTTTCCAATTACTAAGTATGCCTCTGAGACCTGGACAATGAATAAGGATGATAGAAAAAGAATCAATGCCATTTTTAGCTATAGGGTTGGAGAAGAGCACTGAACATTCCATGGACAGCCAAGAAAATGATAAGGCTTTGCCTCACATACTTTGGACACATTACTAGGAAGTGCTATTCCTTAGAGAGAGACATGATGTTGGGAAGGGCGGAAGGTCTGCGAAGGAGAGGAAGACCCTCAACCAGGTGAATTGACAAGATGATTGCTCTTGTGTGTCAGGAAGCGTGAGGCGCAGGACAGGACTGGGTTCAGATCTTTTGTTCATAGGGTCCCTATGAGTAGTAATTGACTTGATGGCTCCTAACAATAACAACAACATTCCTTATCTTCTGTAACAAGCACTTCAAGTCCTCCTCACCTTCAGCAAAGCAAGACTGTGTCATCTACATAACACAGATGACCGATGAGTTACCCCTCCAGTCCTGATGCCAAAGTTCTCTTCATAGAGTCCAGCTTCTCAAATCATTTGCTCAGCATACAGATTGAATAGGTATGGAGATAGAATACAACTCTGACACATTCCTTTCATAATTTTAAACCATGGAGTCTTCTCTTGCTTTGTTCACACAACAGCCTCCTCGTCTATGTATAGGTTTTTCATAAGCACAATTAAGTGCTCTGGTATTCCCTTTCTTCTCAGTGTTAGCCATAACTTGTTATGTTCCACACAGTTAAATACCTTTTCAAAGTCAGTAAAGTATAATAGACATTCTAAATTGTCAGGTTGTTGTGTTTAGGGAGAAAATTTTTCTAATTGTTACAGCACTTGTGTGTCAGTTTGCTGTACTGAGATAACTTGTTGGTTTCTGTGACAAAAGCAACAACAACAATCATATTCCATATGATTCCTTATGAGACTGAGTTGCTCACTGCTCTCAGTCTCTCCCAAGTCATGGAAACCCAAGGAAGGAAGGGGTTGGAGCAAAGTGGTGAGAATGAGTAGGGCCTAAGTCACAGAGTTGCAGAATTTGGTGGGTTGAAGGAGGAGGTAAAGGAAATGGGAACCTGAAAATACAGGGTAATGGTATGCATAGTCCAATGATGATTAATTTTCTAAAACATAATGAATAATTGTATATAAACACAATGTGAATGAAGAATAGTGTGAACCAGTGCATACAAACCTTGTAGACAAACCAATATAAAACACATTTATATAAAGAAATTTTAAAAATCTTAAAAATAGTAAAAAAACAAAGAAAAAGAAAAATGCTGCTGCATTCATAGTAAAAAAGCCTTGAAATACAATGTTGTGAGTGATAGAATTATTTTCCATATGCATACAAGTAAGACGTGTTAATGTTACTTTAATTCAAGTATGTGTTCTTACATCTAGAGCCAAAGAGGGAGAAATTTAAATTTTTTACCAAGTCTTGCAGTCTGAAATTGACCAAACATGCAATCAAGATTCTTTAATGATAATTGGTGACAGGAATGCTAAAGTTGGAAACACTGAAGAAGAAATAGTAATTGGAAAATATGGGTTCTGTGATAGAAATGGGACTAGAAGTAGAATGACCAAATTTTGTATTTTCATTGATTTATTCATTTTCATTACAAATACCTTTTTTAAAAAGCAAAAATGGTGACTTTATATATGGACTTCACCTTATGGTCTGCATGAGAATCAGACTGACTATATCTGTGGAAGGAATCGTTGGAGAAGTTCAATATCAGCAGTTGAAATAGGCCAGGGTGGATTGTGGGTCAGACCATCGGTTACTCACATGCAAGTTCATATTGAATCAGAAGAAAATGAAAATTAGTTCACAAAACCCAACATATGATCTTGAATCTATTCCACCCGAATTTTAAAATCATCTTAAGAATAGATTTGAAACACTGAACACCAAAGATCAAAGACCAGATGATTTGTGGGATGATATGAAGGATATCATCCATGAAGAAGGCAAAAGGTCATTACAAATACAGGGTCGGGGGGGGGGACCACAATGGATGTCAGAAGAGACTAAAAATTGCACTAGAGCTTTGAGAAACCAAAACAAAGGGAAAATATGCCAAAGTAATTGAGCTGAACAAAAGATCCCAATGGTAGCTCTGAGAAGACAAAGAAAAGTACTGTAGTGAAATGTGCAGAAAGCAGGAATTGAAGAATACAAAGGGAAGAACTCACTCTGCATTTCTCAAGCTGAGAGAACTGAAAAACAAATTTAAGCCTCAAGTCACAATATTGAAAGGTGCTATGGCTATTATATTGAATGACCCAGAAAGCATCAAACGAAGATAAATAAAGAAATGACTGATACTGAAAAATTTCAGAAAATACCATAAAAACAGAAGCCAAAGGTAATGAAGGAGGAAGTATAAGCTGCATTGAAAACATTGGCAAAATATAAGGTCCCGGGAATCAATGGGATACCAGTCGATTTGTTTCAATTAACAGATACAGCCTTGGATGAGCTCACCAGTCTGTGATAGGAAATTTGGAAGACAGCTATCTGGCCAACAGATTGGAAGAGGTCCATATTTGTTCCCATTCCCAAGAAAGGTGATCCAGCTGAATGTGAAGACTACAAAAAAAAAATCATTAATATCACTTGCAAGCAAATTACTCCTGAAGATTATTCAAAAAACGGCTAGAACAGTACATAGATAGGGGACTACCAGAAATTCAGGTGGAATTTAGTGGAGACTGTGGCACCAGGAATATCATTGCTGATGTCAGATGGATCCTGGCTAAAAGTAAAGAATTTCTGAGTAGGTAAAATTACATGTTTTCTAAATCTATAATTTCCAGTGTTCGTGTGTATATTTTTATACCACTCCATTTTATAAAATTGATTTGTATATAACCATCCTTACACACTGTACTTTATCCAAGTACATTGTGCCCCACATGGCCAGGAGAGATTGTCCTTGGGGAAGGACTTCATGCTCAGAAGGGTGGACGGACAGCCCAGGAGAGGGAGACCTAGGATTAAATGGATTGTGGGGGTTGGTGTGTCAGAGTCAATGAGACTGGTTTAGCACAGAAAAGGGTTCAGAGGTGCTGTACATAGGGTCGATATACATCACAAGTGACTCAATGGCATATAAAAACAACATACTATGACAGGTTTGGAAGCATGAGTGGCATCTACTTCATAAATAACATGCCTTTGGAAACCCTATGAACTTCGATAAATGTCAATAGTTGTAGAGAGGCTTCAGGCCTCTTGTTCATAGAGTCACTAGGAGTCGTGCTCAACTCGAAAGCAATCAACAACAACAACAATCATGCCCCGTACAATATCTCATACACACTGTTGTTGTTAGATTCCATCGATTCAAGTACAACCCGTACCAACTCTGTGAGCAATAGATTTGATCCCTATCCCAGCCTGTGTTGTTCTTATACTTCCTGACACACATTGTGGCAGTCACTATGTAAATCCACCTTTTTGAAGGAGCGTCTTTTCTCTTTTTCCAATCTCACTAAATTGTGCCAAGAAATCTGGAGGACAGCCAGCTTGTCAACTGACTAGAAGAGATCTATATTTGTTCCCATTCCAGAGAAAGGTGGCCTTGAGAGAGTGTGGACATTATAGAACAATATTGTTAATGTCACATGAAAGCAAGATTCTGCTGAAAATTATCCAAAAACGACTGAAGCAACACATCAACAGAGAACTGCAAGATGTGCAGGCTGGATATAGAAGAGGTCATGGTACTAGGAATATTATACCTGTTATTAGATGGATCATGGCAGAAAGTAGAGAGTACCAGAAGAATGTCTACCTTTGCTTCATTGACTATGCAAAGGCTTTTAACTGTGTGGATCACAATAAGCTGTGGCTGACTCTGAGAAGAATGGGAATACCAGAACACTTGATCGTGCTAATGCAAAACCTATTCTTGGACCAAGAGGCAGTCGTCAGAACAGAGCAAGGAGACACTGCATGGTTCAAAATTGGGAAGGGGGTCTGCCAAGGATGTATTCTGTCCCCATATCTTTTCAATCTATATGCAGAACAGTCTATATGCTGGAGAAGAGTATTGAGAATACCATGGACTGCTAGGAAAACAAACAGATTTGTCCTGGAAAGGGTTAAACCGGGTGGCTCCTTGGAGGCAAGGATTCTGAGGCTCCGTCTAACATACTTTGGACATGTTGTGAGGAGAGACCGGTCATTGGAGAAGGACATCATGCTTGGGAGGATGGAGGGATAGAGCAGGAGGGGAAGGCCCTCTATGAGGTGGATTGATTCAGTGACTGGGATAATCGGGATGGGAGTGTCAGAGGCAGTGAGACTGGCACAGGACAGAGCAGAGTTTAGGGCTGTTGTACATAGGGGAGCTATGAGTCACAAGCGACTCAATGGCACATAACAACAACAATATACAGAACAGATCATCTGGGCCAATGGCACATAACAACAACAACATGCAGAACAGATCATCCGGGACACTGGGCTGTACAAGGAGGAATGTTACACCAGGATTGGTGGAAGAGTCATCAACAACCTGCATTATGCAGATGATACAACCTTGCTTGCTGCAAACGAGGTGTGCCTGAAGTGCTTGCTACAGAAGGTCAAAGACTGCAGCCTTCAATATGGATTGAAACTCAACGTCAAGAAAACAAAGATTCTCACCACTGTGCCAATTGACAGCATCAGTATGAATGGTGAAGAGATTGAGATAGTTGACAGTTTTAGTTTGCTTGGCTCCACTCTTGGTACCAGCAGTCAGGAAATCAAGAGACAAATTGCATTGGGAAAGTCAGATATCAGGGACCTCTCTAGAATACTGAAGAGCAGCAATATCACGCTGGAGACTGTTTCACCTGATCTGAGCCATCATCTTTACAATCGTGTGCTATGCATCGGAAAGCTGGACAGTGACTAGGGATGACAGAAAGAGAATTAATGTCTTTGAGCTGTGCTGTTGGGGAAGAGTTTTGAATATACCATGGACCGCTAGGAGAACAAACAGGGTTGTCCTGGAGAGGGTGAAGCTGGAATGCTCCTTAGAGTCAGGATTCTGAAGCTTCATTCTTATTCCCCACTCTCCCCTTTCAACCTCCACCATCCCAGTGATCATCTCTTCTTCCCCTTTCCACCCTTCCTTCCCCACACTTTTTTCTTATATGCAATAGTTTATCTTGTATCTTATTTATGTACATTGTATTATACCCAAACCTTCATCCACCTCATGCTTAATAGAACCCTTCCTATACACTGTATTTTGTGCAATCAACTTACTTTGATCACATTGCCAGGAGGAACCAGTTCTTGGACAAGGACACCATGCTTGGAAGAGTGGAGAGGCAGCACAGGAGAGGAAGACCCAGGGTGAGATGGATTGACTCAATGACTGGAGATATGAGATTAGGTCTGTTGGTGATGATAAGACTGGCTCAGGATAAGGCAGGGCTCAGAGCTATTGTACAGAGAGTTGTAATGAGTTACAGGTGACTCAGTGGCTCAGTCAAGGACTGCAGTATGGACTGAGGCTCAATGTCAAGAAGACAAAGATTCTCACCACTGGACCAATTGGTAGCATCAGGATGGATGGCGAAGAGATTGAGATTGTTCACAGCTTCAGTTTGCTCGGCTCCACGGTCAACACTCTTGGCACCAGCAGCCAGGAAATAAATAAAATGTATGGCGATGGGAAAGTCTGCTGTTAGGGACCTCTCTAAAGTACTCAACAGCAACGGTGTCTCTCTGGAGACTAAGGTATGCCTGATACAGGCCATGGACTTTGCAATCACTTGTTATGCATCAGAGAGTTGGACAATGACTAGGGAGGATAGAAGGAGAATTGATGCCTTTGAGCTGTGGTGCTGGAGAAGAGTATTGAATGTACCCTGGACTGCCAAGAAAACAAACAGATTCATCCTAGAGAGGGTTAAACCAGGCTACTCCTTGGAGGCAAGGATTCTGGGGCTTCGTCTGACATACTTTGGACATGTTGTAAGGAGAGACAGGTCCTTGGAGAGGGACATCATGCTTGGTAGGGTGGAGAGACAGTGCAGGAGGGGAAGACCCTCTATGAAGTGGATTGATTCAGTGACTGGGGTAATTGGGATGGGTGTGTCAGAGGCCATGCGATTGGCACAGGATAGAGCAGGGTTTAGGGCTGTTGTACATAGGGTCGCTGTGAGTCGCAAATGACTCGACGGCACATAACGACAACATTACACCATCTCTTCAAGTTCCCATTAAAAAAAATAGTGTATAAGTGACACAAATTTGGCAGAAAATATTTCTGTATACATATTCATATAGGCTGTTTACATATAGTAGAATCAAGAGAGGGAAAAGTTACGTAAATTCCTTAATCATAACCAAACACACAGAGAATTCTGGCCCTAAGACCTTAGAGACATAGTCTCAGGAGATCTTAAGGCCTCTGGGTGCACCACAATCCACAAAGACAATGTTTTTCATTCTACTTTGGTGAATATAACTGGAGTCTTAAAAGCTTGTGAAAAACCTCCTAATGTGCAAATATTGATCTCTTTCTGTACAAAACAAGAAGAGTGAAGAAAATCAAAGACACATAGAACTAATTAACAGAAAGGACCAATGGACCATGAGAACCTCAACTCACATATTCCTAAAACCAGAAAAACTCAGTGATGCCTGACTGCACTCAAATCACACTAAAAACGATCACTGTAGAGGGTGCTGGACAAAGTGGAGTGGGGGAAAGAGAAGCAAAACTCAAAACTAGAAAAATGGCCAGGCTTACTGGCCTACTAGAAACTGCTGAAACTCTGAAACCATGACCCTTCATGACGCCTTTGAACCTGGAGCAAGCCTCACCACTGAGGTTCAGCTTTCAGTCAAACAGTGGACAGGCCTTGTCTCTAGGCGAGTGCTGACTATCCCATGGATGGCGAAAGAACAAATAGTGCAACCAGAGTGCTCCGCAGAGGCAAGGATGGAGAAGCTTCTTCTCACATACTTGGAGCATGTTGTTAGGACAAGTTATTCCTTGGAGAGGGATGTCATGTTTAGAAAGGGGTAGGGTCAGTGAAAGAGAGGAAGAGCCTCAATAAGATGGACTGACAGAGTGACTGCTTCAATGGGCAAGTGTGTCAGAGATGATGAAGATGGCGCAGTACAGTAGATGGTTCAGAACCATTGTTCATTCAATGGCACCTAATAATATGTCTTCAGAAAGAGGCAGCATTTGGAAAAAGACATTATGCTGGGAAAGGTAGATGGTCAATGAGAGAGAATGACTGTCAGCAAGATGGACTGACATCGTGGCTAACAATGGGCCAAAGCACATCAGAGGTCATGAGGGTGGTGCTCGATAAGCAAGGTTCCTATGCTGTTCATAGGGTGCTCTGCGTCATAATTGACTTGATGACACCTAACAATAATGACAACAAAATACAGTGAACAATAACACCAGGGAGTTACCTGCTTCTTAGAAAATAAAAATGGTAAGGAAAAAAAGAATGACGGTCATTTCTTAACAGCAACATTGTTCCATCCTTTCACTTACCTGTCACGCACCTGCACATTCCCAAAAGGCAGACCTATGAGATTTGTGTATGTTTGGAGTGAGTATTAGTAAACGACAATGTCTTCCTGGGATCTCTCAAGCCTTGCAGTGTGGAGACAGCCCAGTGTTAGTGTTTACGTGAGTAAAGGTACACTTTCCATACCCACACACAGGCATTTGTCAAGTGTTTACAGCTAGATGACTCCAACTCCAGCAGCACATCTGTCACCCTAGTTTTGCACAGCTGTGTTATTATAGCAGCACAGTTCTGCCGCTTCCCCACCACCTTCTACAGAGTGTCTAGAGAGTTGGTGGTAACATTTGTAAATGCAGATGCTACTCTCATGGCAGTGAGATCAAAACAGGGAAGCTGGGCCTCCTACGGAGAGTGAGGCACTGGTGATGGGTGACTTGGGTTCATTTCTAGGCTCAGCATTTTGGCACTCTTTGATTTCAAGTGTGTGAAGCCAACTTATAGCGGAGGGGGACTCCAGGAATCTAAAAAAAGGACCGTGGCAGGGCCTCAGGAAGGAACCATGTCAGGAACGGACCAGGATGAGCAGGCTTCTATACCTGCTTCTCCTCACAGTCTCTCTCTGGGTCGGATTCACTGGTCCCTGTCCATACAGCAGGCAGAAGATGTGTGCCTGCATGTCCTGGTTTACACAATATGGGTCCAACCATATGTACCATCAGTTGTAAATTCTTTCTTTAGCATCCACTTTTATGCCAGTGGAAAGTAACATAGGCCAAGAACGGATGCTGTGAACCCATGTCAGCTGCTGTTGAGTTGATTCTGACTGGTACCCACGTATGTTGGAGTACTGCTATGCCCCATGGGGTCTATGCTATGCAATGGCTGCTCTTTCTAAAGAAGATTACCAGTTTTTTCTTCCAAGGTGCTTCCAGGTGGGCTTAAGCCACCTGACTTTTGGTTGACTGTTTGTACATCCCAAAGACACCAGTACCGGGATACCTAGCATATGCATTACTGTGGGCAAGTTACCTGACATCTCAGAATGTGTTTCTTTATGGAGATGTTAGACTTCCCTTCTCTGGACTGTTTTAAAAATGAATCATTTCAACAAAGAAAGGAGGGAATAAATAATGAACACTGTATTCAAAGAGATGAAGGAAAGAACTGTTTAAAAGGAATCTATGATTAGGCATATTCTTTGTATGACAACAGTCCAGAGTAAGAGGCACATAGCAAAGCGGACTCAGGGAGGGGTTAGGTGTGAAAAGAAGGTAATCACAAAACATTGAATTAATTTTTTTTAAATGAACTGGGGGGAGGGCAGATGTAGGAAGGAAAATGTCCAACCATGAATGAATGAAAATCTAACTTTTCTGTAAACTTTTGTTAAAATCACAATGGTGTATTACACAGCATTGAAAACTTGTGAAACGCTACACCTGAGGAGGAAAGGCCACCAGCTGCTCCACGGGAGGATAGGTAATCTCCCATTCAATTAATGGCCTCCTGAAAACCCACTGGAGGGTCAGCTATGGGTTATCTGACTTGATGGTACACAACAACAACAATATTAGAAGCCCTAGTGGCCCAGTAAACAATCTGTGTTATGCGAATGACACAACCTTGCTTGTAAAAAGTGAAGAGGACTTAAAGGACTTGGTGCAGAAGATAAAAGATTACAACCTTAAATATTGATTACATTTCAACATGAAGAAACAAAAATCCTCACCACTGGACCAACAGGCACCACAGTGCTAGATGGATAAAAGTCTGAACTTGACAATGATTTCATTTTACTAAGATACACAATCACCACTCTTGATGGCAGCAATTAAGAAATCAAAAGATAGCAAGATGGCAGCAGAGGCAGAGACAATGTGGTGAGCTGAGGGAGCACTTGGAACAGGGCCACTATGGCCTTCTACAGACTCCTGTTTAATGATAATTGAACAGTTAAACAGTTGATGACTGGTTTTCAGTGAGGATTGAGGTTCAACAAGAGGAATTCAAGGATTCCCAAGGAAGAATGGGTGAGTGCCGCAGCTCCCAACCCCCTACTGCAGAGCCCACACTGCGCTTCACCGCAGCCGCAGCTCCATGAAGCTCCCACAGCCGGAACCTATGGAATCCCTCACCCAGGATGGAGAGTGGGCTCAGGGCCTCCCCAGGACTGGTACAGCAGAGTCGCCACTCTGCAGCAAAGGGGACTTGTTCTGGGGAGAATTCTTGGAGCCAAAATGGCAGTGGCATGGGAAGCAGGTGGCCACTGGCCTCCTGCGTGCAAGATAAAGCACGACCGCCAGCCCCCCGTGTGGGAGATGATGCGTGGGAGATGGCTTGCACCCACCGGCCACCCACATGGAAGATGGCACTCGCCCGGCAGCTGCCTGTGTGGTGAGATGGCACGCGCTCGCTGGCCACCCACCCTGGGGGATGGTGTGAACCTGCCAGCTGCCTGCACACGAGATGACGCATGCCCGCCAAGAGATGATGCGCACCCGCCGGTCACCGCACTGGGGGATGGCGCCCACCTCCTGCCCACACACGAGATGGCACGGGCCCGCCGGCCACCCACATGGGAGATAACACGTGGGAGATGGCAAACGCCCACCAGTCGCCATGCTGGGGTTTGGTGCTCACCCACCAGCCACCCACATGGAAAATACGATGCGCGCACCGCCACCCATGGGGAGGACGTGTGCCCCACCGCCTGCAGGTTTGGGTTTTCTTGGAAAACCAGAGAAGATCATCACCTATACAATGGATTGTTGAAAGTCACTGTGAGTTGTCTACTTGATAACACTTAACAGTGGCAGCATGTCCAAGAGGACTGACATCCTAAATGCACCACATATTTTGATCTGTTGAATGCTTCTGCCAAAAGATGTTTAGCCCTGGGGGCAATCTGTTCACAATTGTCAGGTTCCCTTTGCCATTTATAAAGGGGAAGGGCAGTGACACCTACTTCAAATTATAGTATGACCACTTATGAGGGGTGGGGGGTAAAAGTGGTGGTGCTGGAATTGGAGACGCTGTCCCTGGCTACACAGCCCTTGGTCAGGTGAGGGGACCAGATTGGGGTGGGGGCAATTAGAGGGGAGTGTACCAGCCAGCCCATGGGGGGTGTTAACCTGCTCGGGATGGGCTGTCTTCGGCCCTCGGCTCGGGGCGGGCCGTCATGTTCCTCTGCCCGGGGTGGGCCATCGTCGGCCCTCAGCTCGGGGTGGGCTGTCACGGCCCTGTGCCCGGGGCAGGTTGTCTTTGGCCCTCAGCTAGGGGCGAGCCATCATGGCCCTCAGGGTGAACTCCTCAGTCCCCAGATTGTGCCGTCTGACCCCTGGGTAGGAAAAAAAATGCCTACGGTATCCAGAGAATTTTATCTAGGCTACTTTCTGTCACCCTCTCCCCCAGTAAGCCTGAAAGCAACACCTCCAAAACCCCTCTATTTGTAACTCACAAGTTTGTTCTCTCTAGGTTTGCTCCCTTTCCTATAGGTAACCTTACCACTGAGTTTTACTTCAGACCTGACCCCGAACCCAGTGCCAATGACAAAAAGGAAATACAACTGCCAGCTGAAGAAGCAAAGGAGGATGGAGCCGCTAGGTTCAACCAGCCATCCCCACTGGACCCACCTGGGAAAACACTTTGCAGTCCAGAGGGGAGCAAATGACAGGAAAATATCTTCTAACAGAACAAGAAGGCAAGCAGCCTTAAACCAAGTTCACCAGTAAGGTGATAAAGTGTCCTCCCTTTCCCCCTTCACATCAACACCCTTGTTCAGCATGACGAAGCCAGAGAGTCGGCATCCAGTTCCCAAATCAATAGGACAGTTGATTTAATTACCATTGGAAAATGCTTGTCATTTTCCTGTAGCATCTGGTCCCCACTGGATCATTTTCATTTCCTTCACCTGCTCCCCCCACCAACCAATTTCTGCAGCTCTCCAACTGCATCCCTGCCCATCCTCACCCTTCTGCCCCCAACCCTCACCTCCTTGTACCCCCAATATGTTTTTTCCCCAATAAAAAAATTTTTTTAAAGAAATCAAAAGCTAGATACATTCCATTGGGGAAATCTCCTATCAAGTACTTCTCCAAAAGTACTAATGATGTCAGTTTAAAGACTGAAGTGTGTCTGATCCAATTACTTGCTATTTGTCTGAAAGTTCGACAATGAATAAGGTTGACAGAAGAGAAACCAATGCCATTGGAATGTTGTGTTAAAGTTGTTATTGTTGAGTATTGTAGAACTATGGGAACCAACCCATAGCTGACACTCCAGCCAGTTTTCAAAGGCAGTTAATAACATGGGAGGAGATTGCATATCTTTCACCCAAAAAGCAACTGCTGCACAGCTTCTTATCACTAGATAACCAGAGCTCCACGGACTAAATATTCCATGAATAAACAAAGTCCATCTTGGAAGATGTTCAACTAAGGTGCTTCTTAGAGGCAAACATGATGAAACTTCATCTCACATACTTTGGACATGTTATCAGGGACACTAGTTCTTGGAGAAAGACATCCTACTGGGAAAGGTGGAGGGTAAAAGAGAGGAAAACTTTCAACAAGATGGATTGATGCAGTGCTTTTAACAATAGGCTCAAGCATATCAGAGATCATGAGAATGCAGCAAGACAGGGCAAGGTTCCAAGCTGATGTCCACAGTCTCTATGAGTTATAGTCAACTTGAGAGTACCTAACATAACCAGTGGCCCAGGACTTAGCACTCAGCTGCTAACCAAAAAATCAGTAGTTCAAACTCACCAGCCATTCTGTGAGGAAAACCGAGGCTGTCTGCTTCTATACGGAGCTGGAGACTTGAAAATCTTAGGGAGCAGTTCTACTCTGCTCTAGAGGGTCAATATAAGTTATATTTGACAGAAAAACCATCTAATATTCTTATTATAAACAATCCAATAATTTAGAAGCATATTTAACAGTAACTAAAATATCCTTTATTACCTACTCCTCCAACCCTGAAAAGTCACAAGGAAATTAATTGTTACAGTTGATTTGAACAACGTGTCTTTGAGATTACACACAGCTTCTTACCATTAGGTCATTAGTTGTTGTTGTTGTTAGATGTCATTGAGTGGGATACAACTCATAATGACCCTATAAAGAACATATCTAAGCCTTGTCCTAGTCTGTGCCATCCTCTCAATCTCCGACACCCTCAAGCCCATTACAGTAGTCATTGTGTCAATTTCATGTGGTTGAGGGTCTTCCTTTCCTTCATCCCTCTCCACTTTCCTAATCATGATGTGCCTTTCCAAGAAGTATCTTCTCCTAGCAACGTTTCCAAAGTATGTTAAATGAAGCTTTATCATCTTTGCTTCCATGGAACACTCTAGCTGCAACTTCTTCATATCTGTTCTCTCTTTTGGCAGACCATGGAATATTCAGTCCTTTTCTCCAACACCACAGTTTAAAGGCATCAATTTTTCTTCTGTCTTCCTTATTCATTGTCTAGCTCTCAGATGCATAGCAAGTGATGGGGAAAGACCATGATCTGAATCAGACACATCTTAATCCTCAGCCTGACATCATTGTTCTTCACGAATTTGGAGAGGTCCCTGACTTCAGACTTTTCCACTGCAATATGTCTCCTGATCGATCTCCTGACTAAGTGTAATGATTGTGGATCCAAATAAGAGGAAATCATTAACAGTGCCAATCTTTTCTCCATCTATCACGTTATTTTGGAAGCAAGAGTGGTATCCATTTCCCAAACAACGTGCCTCAGGAAACTCTATCAACTTTGATAAATGTTATAGAAAGACTTCAGGCCTTTTCGTTCATAGGGTCCCTATGAGTCATGCTAGACTCGAAGGCAATCAACAACAATAATCATGATATTGAAGATTTGAACATTGTATTCTTTGATCTGCAGCATGCAGTTCAAGTCTTCCTCACATTCAGCAAGCAAGACTGTCGTCTGCATAACGAAAGTTATTGATGATGCACACCCATGTTTATTGCGGCTTTGTTCACAATAGCAAGGAGTTGGAAACAACCCAAGTGCCCATCAACACACGAATGGATAGAGAAGCTGTGGTACAATGGAATAATATGCTGCACTGAAAAACAAAGAACTCATGCAATATTATGCAAAATGGGTGACCCTGAGGACATTATGCTGAGTGAATTATCTCAGTCAAAAAAGAACAAATACTGCATGGTGCCACTGTTGTAAAACAAGACTGACCTTGGGGTTGGGGAGAGACGGAGAAAGATGGGTTCAATAATGTATACTGCATTGAAATAGATGGAGAAAACGGCTTAAAAGGAATATGTGATTAGGTATTTTGGTCATGACAGGAGTCTAGAGCGAAGGCTGCATGGTGGAGTGGACCTGGGGGAGGGTTTGTAAAACAATGAAAGAATTTTTCTTTTACTTTTCCAAGAGGGTAGTGTACTAGGGGGAAGGATTGGGAGGGGAGAAAAGTGCAACAATGAATGAATGGAAATCCAAAGTCTCTAAATTTTTAATGAAATTAATAATAAATTTAAATAAAACAAAAAAGAAAGTTATTGATGAGTCTTCCTCCAACTCTGACGCCACATCCTTCTTCATAGAGTCAAGCTTCTCTAATAATTTTTCAGGATACAAATGGAATAGATATGGAGAAATGATACAACCCTGGCACACACCTTTCCTAATTTTAAACCATGTCATGCTCCCTTGCTCTGTACGTACAATAGCCCATTGGTCTAGGTATAAGTTTCACAAGAGCACAATTAAGTGTTCTGGAGCTCCCATCCTTTCTACTCCTCCCAAGCATGATGTCTCTCTCCAAGGACTGGTCCCACCTTACAACATGTCCAAAGTATGTCAGACAAAGCTTCAGAATTCTTGCCTCCAAAAGCAGCCTAGTCTTACCCTCTCTATGACAAAACTGTTTGTTCTCCTAGCAGTCCTTGGTATATTCAATACTCTAGCACCACAGCTCAAAGGCATCAATTCTCCTTCTATCATCCCTAGTCATTGTCCAGCTTTCTGATGCATAGCAAGTAATTGCAAACACTATGGCCTGGATCAGGTGCACCTTAGTCTCCAGTTTATGTAGACTTATTTCTCTGGCCACTGTTTACTACTCTTTTGTGGGACTTTACCCTTGCACCTTGCTCTACAATTATGTTTTGTTAGATATGGCCAGTAACTATACACTACCAGAAAATGTTGAAGAAAAATTAAACTTCTTTTCTTACTATTCACAATTTTTCCTCAGATTATTTTAAAAGAGAGTAGTAGCAGGAAACCCAAAGAGAAGAGAGCAGAAGCAAAAATAAATGTAATCCCTTACTTTGCAAGTAGCTGAGTTAAAATGATGAGATGTCTGACCAACTTGAGTGTTGGTTGACTCCATAGAACCCAAAGTCTCAAAGAGTTCATGCTGGAATGGTTTCAACTTTACCTTCAGATATAAGAGCCCAGAATAGTGCTGAGACATTAAAGACATAGTTCAATTGACTAGTGGAAGTTTCCTGTAGTCAGTGACAACTTCATTCTAATATCTGCAAGTCCATACTGTGAATCATACAGAGCAAAAAGAAACATAACTCTGCTCTTGTGGCAGAATGAGGCTTTTTTTCATCTGCCATCTCATTCTAGAAATGGAACACTTGCCTTGTCTATGAAGACAGGATAATAGAATCAGGTCTTTAGTAAGGCAGTGAATCTGATAACACTCTATCTAACCTAGAATCATGCTAAAAGAGAAAAGCCATCCACATCCGTGCATTCATTCCACTAACATGTATTGAATGTCATGTCTTTAGGCCCTGAAGATGCAGCAACTCAACTAATGAATCTTACTATACAGTCAAAAGCTGAATAAATAAGTAAAGTGTAATGTTGTTGTTGTTGTTGTTATGTACCATCTACTTGGAACTGAGCCATAGCTAACCCTCTGGTGGGTTTTCAGAGGCAGTTAATCACACAGGAGGATATTCACCCATCCTGTGGAAAAGTCGTAGAATTGAATTGCAAGCCTTCAGGATTGCAGCACAGCTCCTTACCATTAGACCATAAGCATAACAAAAAATTTATTAGGAAAAGTAATAGGAAACATTAAAGTTAGGGATTTTCCCATTTCCAGTAGGTTAATTAGGATTGTCTCACTGAAAAAGCAACAGTTGAAATGTCTTGAAGGATATAAAGGGAGAAAGACATGTAGATACTGGGAGAAAAGAATTCCAGACAGAAAGAACAGCATGTGCAAAGGTCCTGAGGTGGAATTGTGGATAGAATATCCAAAGAGCATAAATTGGGCCACCATGGCTAGAATAGCATGGACAAGGGTGAGAGGAGGAGGTGATGAGTTCAACTAGGTCACAACGTGGAGGGTTTTGAGTTAGAAGTGACAGGATCTTTTAAGTTGGAAAAGGCTTTTTTTTTGTCGCCATGTAAGGACCTGATTAAAAGGACAAATACTATCTAAGACTATTATTGTAAACATAGGCCTAACTAGTAAGATGTGTACTGAAGTCCAAAGGGAGAAGAGGCAGGGGTTGCTTAAAGAAGAGAGAGGGGAAGTCGTGAGGTCACAGAGTTTGGTGGGCAGAGGAGAGGGGTGAAGGAATTAGGAAAGATTCAGTAGGGACCTGAAAAGGCAGGGCAATAGTGGGCATGTATCAATGGTGATTAATTCTGTAGAACACAATGCATGGGAATTATTCATGAAACATGGTGTGAATGGAGGAATGTGTGAAACACAGGGTATATAAAACAAAACCCAACATACATGAATTTTGTATGCAAACCAACATAAAATAAAATCATTTTTTAAAAAAAATTTAAAAAGATAACAGATTTAGGGGGCAGAGAGTGGAGACAGAGTGACAAGTAGTAATGAAAAGATTCATTTTTGTTTGGTTGTGTCATATGCTGACACCTGAAGGAACCAGGAATTCAAACTATTTCTTCCCAACTCCATCTCAGACCACAAAGTGAAACTGGAGCAGACCAAAATTTATAAAGTGTGTATGTATCAATCAGCCTGATAACCAGAATGGGAAAAATTAGCGGTTAACAACCTGCTAGAAACTTAATCTCCTTCTTGGAAAAAATGAGTAGCATGCGTACTGTGAAACAATCTAATATCTTGACTGAACAATTGGGAACAAGAGTGCCTGGCTCACAGATAGTGGCCAACTGCATCACTATGGAAGTGTGTCGATTTCCATATTCCCAGGAACAATCCAATCTCTCATGTAAGGCTCCTGACAGGGTTCACTATTGTTCTTTTGAGTCTTTATGTCAGATCTTCAACCCACCATTTTCCCCATTTAACACATCTGTATTTTTCAAAATTGGGTCTAAACTGGTTCAAACTAGTTTGAAATCCAGGATGAACTAATACTTTTCCACTAGTGGTAATAAAGATTAGTGGGAAGGTCATTCAAATGATCGTGACTGAGAAGTTGCATCCTCAGGAAAAGAGAAAATTGACAACAGACCATCATCAGAGCTAAGCCAGGAAGACCAGAGAGTAGGGTCTCAGACATGTTTCAATCTTTTGTGAAAAACAATGTATCAAGCTTTGTAAATAAATCAGAATAAAATTTAAAAAAAGAATGGTTTAATACCACTTAATTGATGGTGTGGTGCATTATGCACTGTATAGCCAATCAAAAGGTCAACAATTCAAGTCTATTAGCTGCCCCATAGGACAAAAATGGACAGTCTCCTCCTATAAAGGTATAAAACCTTGGAAATATGATAGAGGGTCACAATCAGTCTGAACCAACTTGAGAGCACTAGAAACAAAGACAAATGAGAGAATTATGTCACCAGAATGTCAAGTCCGTAAGGGCAGGGATCTTTGTTTCTTCACTGATGTGTCCCAGTCTCCTAGCCAAATACCTCATGCATTGTTGTATGTCAGCCAATGTGACTCATAGCAGCCCTGCAGGACAGAAAAGAACTCTTAGGGTTTCCAAGGCTGTAAATCGTTATGGAACGAAATGGCTACATCTCTCTTCCTCATAGAAGCTGGTAAATTTGAACCACCAAATATTTGTAGGATGAATGGAAGGGAAGCAAAGAACTCTTTGTGTTCTCTCTCTCTCTCTCTCTGTATTTTCCCTGGACTCCATGTGTGCTTGATTGACTAATCAATTTTTTTATTCCTTAATGAAATGGACAGTTATAATAACTAAAACCTTACAAAAGCAAATGTCTACAATAATAAATAATTCCAAAAGCTAGCTAAAGGCTTATTTATTCCAACAAAAGTTGATTTTTTAAAAAAAAACAAAAACACACAACTCTGTGTCAAGGACATTGGAGGAACTCATGCTAGGACAGAGCTGGGTCGAGGTCCTCCAATTCTTCACTGATTGTGCATGTCAAGATTGACCAGGTCAAGGGACACAGGAAAGCTGAGAAAAGAAAGAGGCTAAAATCCAACAAAATCCCACCATTTCACAGTAGTTTTGAGCTGATACATAAACTAGTTCACAGAAGAAATAATGAACAAATTTGGTTTCATTGTTGTTGTAATGGTATACCATAGAGTTGGAACCAACCCACAGCTGACCCTCCATCAGGTTTTGAGAGTTAATCGCACAGAAGGAGATTGCCCATTCTTCTCCTGTGGAGCAGCTGGTGGCCTCAAACCATGTGCCTTCGAGACTGTAGTACAGCTTTCTGCCAGTAGGCCACTAGAGCTCCCTTTGATTTCATTAGTGGGGAGAAAAAAAATCTCCCTAACTAGTATGACACCCATACCACAAAAGATATCCATTTGCATCTGTAAAGTTAAAGAGACTGAGTGAAGATTTTTTTTAAATGTACATAAGTAACAAAGGATTATTTTCTAGAACATATAGAGAATTTCTAGAAACCAATTGAAAAAGACAGAATTTTTACATTATATTTGCTGTTGTTTATAAATGTATAATAGACACATTTATAGTTGTTATGTGCTGTCAAGTCAGAACCAACAGTGGATTTTTCAGAGGATATAATCTTACAGGAGGAAATGTCCCATCTTTTTTCCATGGAGAAGCTGGTACATTCGAACTGCCTGATAAATATATACATGCATACGCATATGGTTATATATGTATACAGTATATTTGTGCATAAATGTGCAATTCACACAAGGAAAAATGCAAATAAACTCCACAAAAAAACTGGTCAATCTCACTAATAATAATCAGGACAAAAATATAAAACAATGACGTACCATATCCATTACATTGGCAGTGATTTAAAAGCTTGATACTATTAAGAGTTGGCAGGCATGTAGAGAAACACATCTTTCATCCAAACCCAATAGAAATAGAAATTAGCACAGCCACTTTGGAGAGCAATTTGGCAGTATCTACTAAAATAAAAATTAAAGTAAAAATTTACATATCATCTGACATAACTATTTTACTTCTCAGTAACTATCATCAAGAAATACTCACCCTTGTTCAGAGGAGGCAAACCCAGGATGTCTGTTGCTTATAATAATGAAAAGTCTGAAACCATTTATTAGCCAACTATGAGGAATTGCTGAACATTTAAAAAACTGTGCAGCATTTAAACAGAAAGACACTTATGAAGTAATCTTTAAGATCTTTTTTTAGCACATAAAGGATATTACAAGGTTTGAAAATATTCTACTTTTTATGAAAATTAAAAACACATGAAATGTAGTATCTAGAATTGATACACTTGAGTTGTAGTGTTGGAGAAGAGTACTCTATTTCCCATGAACTGCTAAAAGAATAAACAAACAGGTCCTGGAGAAGGTGCAGGCAGGGTGCTTCTTGGAGACAAGGATGGTGAAGTTTCATCTCACATATTTTGGGCACGTTGTGAGAATGAGCCAGGCCTTGAAAAAGGACATTATGCTTGGAAAGGTGAAGGATCAGCAAAAGAGAGCAAGACTCTCAAAGAGATGGATTGATACAGTGATTGTAACAATGGGCTCAAGTATATCAGAAATTATGAGGAAGGCATAGGATGGGCAAGGTACAGATCCATTGTTCATAGAGCCGCTATGAAGCGTAGTTCACTGGATGGTACCTAACAGCAACAAACAGCATGTACATGAGTTTCTGTAAGTAATCACATGGTACAAATAGCTAGAAGGAAGTATACCACTTGATAGCACTGAATTTTTCTCCAGGAAGGAGAAGACAAATGAATGGTAATCTTATCTTTAGAAGGGGAATCCATTCATGTATCACTTAGTCAGCTATACAAAAAAGTTAAAAAGCAATTACAAAACCTGTAAGAAGATTAACACAAGAATAGGAGACAGTTCTAGCCTGAGAGCAATGATGAAGTTTCTGAGGGCTTGTCAGGTTCTTTCTGTCAAGTGTAGGTCTTCAGCTGTGTGTGTTTGGTGGCATGGGGAGCTGTCCACATTGGTAAGTAACCACATGAACAATAGCAACACAGAAAAGAATAGGCTGAAGACAAGCTACATTAAGAAGGCTTTGTTTCAATGGACTACTACACTGCATTGAAAAACAAGGAACTTAGGAAATACTATTCAAAATGAGTGACCCTGGAGGACTTTATGCTGAGTGAAATATCTCAGCCACAAAAGGACAATTACTGCACAGTGCCACTATTGTAAAACAGGACTGACATTGGGGTTGGGGAAAGACTGAGAAAGACGGGATAAATTATGTATACTGCATTGAAAGAGATGAGGAAGAGAACTGTTTAAAACGGATATTTATTAGGTATTATTGTCATGACAACAGTTCAGAATGAAGGCTGCATAATGGCATGGACTTGGGGGAAGGGACTGTATAACAATGAAAGAATTATTCTTTTACTTTTCAAAGAGAAGAGAGAACTTGGGGGGGAGGTTGGGCAGGGAGAAAACTGCAACAATGAATGAATGGAAAGCCAAAGTCTCTATAAACTATCATTAAGACTAATAAAAATTAAATATAAAGGGAAGG
>NW_006399832.1:5792776-5794633 GCF_000299155.1 Elephantulus edwardii
ATATATATATATATATATATGGATATGGCTGTGTTTGAAGAACACAACAGAATTCTGCATCACTGGCCCTTTTTAAAAACATGACATGTGATTTTACCTGACTCTAAAATAATCTAGTCATATTGTCCTCAAATCAAATGAACATTTTGTTGTTGCTGTATTATTAGATGCCATCAAGTAAAGTACAACTCACAGCGACCCTATAAACAGCAGATCTGAACCCTTTCCTATCTTGTACCATCTTCACACTTCCTGGTGCATTAAAGCTCATTGCAGCAGTCACCATGCAGTCCACCTGGTTGAGGGTCTTCCTCTTTTGCCCTGACCCTCCACCCTTCATGTCCCTCTCCAGGGAATAGCCCCTCCTAGCGATATGTCCAAAGAAAAACATAAAAAGTAAGTGGCACATACCATCTCATCTCCCAGATAAAACTACATATAGATTTAGGTGTGTACACTCCCCCTGCATGCTTCTTAGGGACCTAAGCACAGATGTCGCCCACCAGCTAATAACTCTCACTGCACAAAACCTGGGAGACAAAGTGATGAGCTTCAGAGCTCACCCACTCCCAGTGCAGGCAAAGTAGCTTTGTCCCTAATTTAATACCACTGAGGAAGGAAGTAGCTGACAATTCTCAGGGCTGGAAATGAAAGTGATATGGGTACAAATAGCATCTCGACAAGGATCAACAAAATAAACAGTGGAGGAAATAGTCACACCTCAAAACTATGTTTGACCCTCAGTACGTCTAGCATTGATGACCAGTCAACAAACAGCTAGCCCAAAAAGGGCCTTGGTGGTGCTATTTATAAGAGAAGGACAGGGCAATTTTGTAGATAAGGCCAGGATGGTTCCCTAAACCTGTTCTCAATGCTGCTCAAATTTATTCTCCAGTTTCTTGGCAGATAGAACAAAGACAATTGAATTTGAAATGTTTGGATGGAGTAGGACATTTTCCTCATTCCCACTGATAGCTTCTAAGCTTTTTTCCAGCTTGTCGACAAGAGATGGATTTCTGCTGCAGCATAGGAGGGAGGCCCTGGGATTTCAGAGGACTTCCTACTCACCCATGCTCATGGCTCTCCCTCCTCAGAACAATAGGACTAATGGGACAGTCACAGAGAGAAGTGAGGGTGTTCAAACAAGGTCACTCTTCTGATGAGTGTATGAATGATCTGTGTGTTTGTGGCTTGAGCTGGCTGTGGCTTACATCAGGGGTTCATAAAGGATTTCCTAGGATCTGAATTGTGTGGTTCAGGAGTAGAATCCTTGCCACCACACAGAATACTAGGGTTATATGCCTGGGTTTATACCTGGCCAACACACCTCATGCACAGCTGCCACCCATCTGTTAGAAGATTTTCTGTTGCTATGATGCTGAACAGGAACTTTCAAACTGAAACAGTCCAGGAAGTAAAGCTGGCTGATTCAGTTTAGAAAAACTCAGTGAGTGAAAATCCTGTGGATCATAATGCTCTGATTCACAACCAATCATGAGAATGGCACAGGACTGGGCAGAATTGTATTTAATTGTGCACTGGGTCACCATGGTTTGGAGCTGACAACAATGAGTAACAACACAGTATCTAAAGGACCCTTATGCCCACATTTCTTTCAGTTAAACATAGCCATTGACAGAGAAATGCCCAAAATTCCAGCTGGATCCAGAAGAGGCCATGGAATGAGAGATATCATTGCTGATATCAGATGGACCTCGGCTGAAAGCAGTTAAAACCAGAAAGATGTTTGTGTTTTATTAACTAGGCAAAAGCTAAAAATAAATTATGAACAACATTGAGAAGGATGAGAATTATACAACACTTAATTAAGCTCATGTAAAACTTAGACCATGAACC
>NW_006399832.1:5797178-5823098 GCF_000299155.1 Elephantulus edwardii
AACTGGGGGGAAGGTAGAGAGAATAGTGCAACAATGAATTAATGGAAACCCAAAATCTCTGTAAATGTTCATTAAAATTAATAACATTTAATTTAAAAAGGGGGGGGGAAACCCCTTAGACCACGAATCAGTTGTCTAAACACAACAAGCGGACACTGCATGGCTTCAAATTGAGAAAGATGTAGCTCATAGCTTCATCCTTTCCCCATGCCTACTCAGTCTCTATGCTGAGCAAATCGTTAAAAAAACTGGTCTATGGGAAGAAGAATGTGGCATCAGGATTGGAGGAAGGTTCATCAACAACCTGCATTATCAGATGACAATCTTCCTTGAAGAAAGTGAAGAGGACCTGAAGTACTTACAGCAGAAGATCAAAGACTGCAGTCTTCACTATGGATTACATCTAACATCAAGAAAACAAGCATCCTCATCACTGGACCAATACACAACATCATGAAAAATGGAAAAATAATTGATGTTACAACCTAAATTATCAGATGACAGTCTTCCTTCCAGAAAGTGAAAAGGACCTGAAGTACTTAGCAGAAGATCAAAGACTACAGTCTTCACTATGGATTACATCTAAGATCAAGAAAACAAGCATCCTCATACCTGGGCCAATAGACAACATCACGATAAATGGAAAAAGAATTGATGTCATCAAATATCTCATTTTACTTGGATTCACAATCCAGACTCATGGTAATAGCAGTCAGGAAATAGAAGGCATGTTGCCTTGGCAAAATTTTCTTCTAAGGTCCTCTCTGAGAGCTAGTATGTCAGCTAACATATTAAGGGGCTCCTGATCCAATCTATGGCATTTTCAATTGCTTCTTATGCATATGAAGTTGACAATGAATAAGGATGGCAGAAAAATAAATGCCTTTAAATTGTGATGTTGAAGAAGGGTATTGAAAATTCCTCAGACTGCCTTAGTAACAAACAAGTCTATTAGAAGAAGTGCAGCACAGGTGTTTCTTAAAGGCAAGGATGTTGACATTTTCTCTCACATACTTTGAGCATATTGTCAGGAGAGGCCAGTCCTTGGTAAAAACAGCATTCTGGGAAAGGTAGAAGATCAGGGAAAGAGGAGAAGGAAGACGCTCAAGGAGTTGGGTTGACACCGTGACTGCAAGTATGGGCTTGACAGTATGTGAAGGGTTGTGCCAGATTCTGAGGAAACTAAGATGAAGGAGATGCAGTCTCTGAGTCAACAGAGCTTACACTCTAGTGACCCATATAGATAGAAAAACTATTAAACACCAATAAGGGAGCTCTGATGGCCTAGTGGCAAGAAGCCACGCTGCAATCTCAAAGGCATGCAGTTCAAGCCTACCACATGCTCTGCAGAAGAAGGATGGGCAACCTCCTCCCGAGCTATTAACTGCCTCTGAAAACCCACTGGAAGGTCAGCTATGGGTCAGTTCCGACTCTATGGTACACAACAACACTAACATATAGAAGCAAGGATGGTGAAACGTTGTCTCACATTCTTTGAGCATGTCGTTAGGAAGGGTCAGGCCATGGAGAAGGACATCATGCTTGGAAAGGTGGAGGGTCCACATAAGCAAGAAAGACCCTCAACAAGATTGATTGTTATTGTGATGATAGCAAAGAGCTCAAGTATTTCAGGAGTGGTAAGGATAGCGCAGTATAGGGTAGGATTCAGATGTGTTGTTCACAGAGTTTCTATGAATCATACTTGTCTCAAAAGCACCTAAAACCAACAGTAACTCTAATACTCTAGGGAGCTCTAGTGGGCTAGTGGATAGGGAGTTGCACTGACAACCCAAAGGCAGACAGGTGGAATCCGTCAGCTGCTCTATAGGAGAGAAAGGGCAGTTATTTACCTGTGTAATTTACAGCCTCTGAATACCTGTAGAGTGACAGTTATTGGCCGATTCCAATTTGATGGCAAGGAAAGTGAAATTATAACATTAGTACAGGAGAAATGACATACAAAAAATACAATTAAATAGCAGCAAGACAAAAAAATAAGTCACATTTGAATGCTTACAACTGGGTGTCTACATTGAGCCTACCACTTTGCATAATGTTTTCACATAAATACATTTATTCTACAGAGTTAATGTAGGGATATTATTAAATTAGAGTCTTATTCTCAGACAGCCAGGCAGTTCCTGGACCAGAGTGCATTCACTGTTTCCACTGCACTCACCTAACCTTCTACTGTCTCTCCCTTCTTTCCTCAGGGGCAAGTTTCAAGTCCAACATATTCCATCACTACAAACACCCAAAGACCATTCTTGAGTCAGTGCAGAAGTGAAGGTATAACTCTCTTGACAAGATTGGATCAATACCGTGGAAACGTGCATGAGGTTACTGACCAAGAGCAAAGATTTTGTACATGGGCTTTTTCACCATTGTAACATCACACAAAACTTTCAAATTTTGCCCCTGCTAGTGGGTCAAAGGAAGATTAGAGAATGTCACATTTTAATTATGGCATTGGTAAAGAATATTGGCTGTACCAGAAGAACAAATGTCTGTCTTAAAAGAAGTACAGACAGAATGCTCTTGGAAGTAAAGTTGGTAAGACTTCACCTCACATACTTTTGGTCATGTTATCAGGAGGAATCAGTCGCTGGAGAAGGACATCATGCTTGGTGAAGTAGAAGGCCAGCCAAGTAGATGAAAACCCTCAATGTGATAATTGACAGTCACTGCATCAATAGATTCCAACAACAGCTATTGTGAGGATGGCAAAAGACCAGACAATACTGTTGTTGTTGAAAGGGTCACCATGAGTCAGACTGACTTGATGATATCTAACGAGTACAATAATTAAGGGCGATCAAGGGTAGACTCGATAAAGTTCTGCAGCCTAATCCTTTTATTCCCCCTTCTAACAGATTTAGAAATTATCAAACAATTTTTTTCATCAGGTGGTTATGAATTGTAGTCACCTCAATGGCACATACCATGAACAACTACACTTGAAGTCACTCCCCTACCTGTCCACCCACCTCTCCCATTTCATGCCTTCATTTAATCAGACATTTGCCTTCAGGTGTGAGTAGTTCTGAGTTCTCTACATCCTGGACTGGGCGCTTCAGAGACAGTTTGGAAGGGCTCAGATTTGTCATGCTCCCTGGCCTCTTGACTTTGAAAGTGTAGCCCTGGACCAACTGGCATCAATGATTAGAATGACCCTCTCCAGGTCCCCAGCCTGGCTTGTGATCAAGCTTGGCATTTCAGTTCTGGGCGTGAAGATTCTTTGGAAACTCACATAGACTCTTCTCCTCACTATGAATAATTCCCAATTTCATGGCTGTCCTCACAAGTACTCAGTTTCCATTTTTCTGCATGTCATAGGCTCCTCAGTTATTTTTTTTTTTTTTTCAGGATCTGAAAACACTTTCTGGGAGATCCTCCCCAAAGAGTCCTCTGAATACTGTTATTTTTTTTTTTTTTAGAACCTCATGGAAATCTTCAACTTCAAAAGTACTCTTGGCCAATAAGCCTCTGCCTCACCTTCTTGGGGTTCTTGTTATTGTTGTTGTTGTTATGTGCCATCAAGTCACTTGTGATTCATAGAGACCCAATGTACAACAGCTCTGAACCCTACTCTATCTTGAGCCAACTTCATTGTCATTGACACACCTAGCCCCATTAGCCTAGTCACTGAGTTAATCCATCTCATCCAGGATCTTCCTCTCTTGCACTGTCCCTCCACCCTTCCAAGCATGATGTCCTTCTCCAAGGACTGGTCCCTCCTTGCAACAAGCCCAAAAGTATGTTAGATGGAGCTTCAGAATCCTTGCCTCCAAAAAGCAGCCTGGTTTCACCTTCTCCAGGATGGATGAACCTGTTTGTTTTTCTAGCAGTCCGTGGTATATCCAATATTCTTCCAGCCCTACAACTCAAAGTTATCAATTTGTTAGGAGGAAAATATACTTCCTCATAGGGTTTGGCTTGGAAAAAATGTCAATATCCACTTATCAAGAATCCCTGGATGGTGGAAATTATTAACATGCTCAGCTTCTGATTGACAGTTTGGAAGTCTGAGTCCATCTACAAGCTCCTCAGAAGAAAGAACTGGCAAACTATTTCTGAAAAATCAGTCATTGGAAACCCAGAGTGTGATTTTACTCCAAGAGCCATGAAGTTGACATGAGTCATCTGGATAGCAACTGGTTAGTTTCAACTGGTGCAATTTTCTACCAAGGGTCCTGTGTCATCAGGACTGGGCCAGTCAGCTCATGAATATCAAAGGTGTGAAACAATGTAGGGGACGCAATCATAAGCTCACTTGCTTTCAAGGCAGCTCTCCAACATGAGCATTGATTAAATCCTGCTGGCAGGAGCCTGAAGCCATTTGGCTTCCTGTCCTTTTCCAAAGCTGATTCTTCCTTCAGTCTTCACTTCAATTTTGTAAACTACCAGATAGCCTTAAAACAGATTTCCTTTCTGGTTATGGCTTTATTGTTTACAACTAAAGCCTTCTGACAAAGGAGTTTTCTCTCACTGTCTCACTCCTGAAGAAACAGGACCTGAAGAGTCTTGTCTAAAGACACTTAGCAGAATGAAACAGAACTGAAGGGCTTAGATCTCCCCATCACTTCATGGACTCTTTCCACCACCGCAGGCTGCCTGAACACCTTTGGTAATTGAGGCAGGGTTTAAGAGCCAGGAGCTCTGCCTCTCTACTGGGCTAATGATGGCTGGACAGATCTGAAAACTTATCTTCTCGCCATCTCAGCAAAATAACTATTTTCAGAGTCTCTGATATAATTGCTTCCCTTCCTGCTGCTTACCTGAGTACCTACTAAGAAAAAGGAATACGTGGATTGTGTGAGTGATTATCTCCTCTTCTAATCATAAGTTTGCTGGTAAGCATAAAATTGACAGGTCAAGTCCTCTCAGAACTGTCTCAGAAGAAGTTTTGGAAACCTCCTTCTGGTCCTGTGGAGCATAGATCTCTTCTGAAACACACGAGGTCACCATTCAATGGCAAGTGACTGGAGGATTAACTCTGAGGAAGGATGAGAGGGTTACAGAGCAGGAAGGAATGCTGTATTGAGAAGCTCTCAGAAACATGACCAACTCCTGACCCTTGGCCTCTTCCACGTGTGTGCTGTTGTGGAAGTGGATCTCGCACGACAGTGCCAGAGCACTAGTGACACTCTGCTGCACTCAGTTCTTCAGTGTCCTCACATGTGCTCTTAAAAAATATCTGTTTTGGTGCACAAGCTTGCATCACTTCTCATCTACATGGGTCTCAACAACCTTCATCTAGGTTCCCTATTTCCTGTTTTTACTTATTCCAGCCCACCCTCACATTTAGGGAATTAACTAGGGTTATAATATTGTCTTTTCCTGCCTTTCCAAGCATCAGTGGTTTGTTATCCTCATGGAAGGAACTCAAAACTAGACAGGAAGCCAGAACCTTCCCCAAGCCTTCACATCTGACCTTAATTTCTAATATACCACACACACACACACACACACACACACACACACACACACACACACTCGGTGCTTTCTTCTCTAGACTGCACTTAGTTCAATCCTAGACTGAAGCCCTCAGTTGTAAACTTTTGTTCATCTTCTCTGGCTTTAGAAACTCTTGTGTGTGCCATAGGCTAAGTTCACACTTCCCTCTTGAAGCATTCTCAGTTACTACTCTTTCCCCCGAATCCATGTTCTCTCCCTAGTGGTACCCTGAAACATCTTGCTAAGTTAGTACAAGAGGCGGGAGGGGAGAAGAAAAGGGAAAAAAAACCCCTCAAGACTGTTTTAATAATGTAGAATCTACTTGGGTAATAAGTAAAATACTAATTCTGATGGAGACTTTCCAAGGAGTTGGCTCATTGAAGGCAAAGTTACATGTCCTCAGCAGGTCTTCCAAGATAGAGATGCCCTACTCAAATATGGTGGTGCCTTATTAAAAGATGGTGGCCGACTGAATCACTTTGAATGTGGGTGGCTCCTCACAGCCCTGCCAATAGTCCAATTTTATGCATCAGGATTCTGAAAGTGCTCGTTACACTTATTCCAAGTCTGGTTACTTCTCCCGTTCTGGTTACTGTGATGAATCGCCCAAGTTGTAAACATTTGCATCTGTTCTTGTTTTGCTTCATCAGCCATAATATAAAATTGGTTTGAAGCCTTGCATTAAAGGGCACACAGAATGTGTCCATTAACCAGACTTTATAATTCAGAGACTGCCTTTACTTGATACTGCCTTTCTAGCACAAAAATCAGCCATAGGTGAGTCATAAACTAATGGGCCTGGCTGTGTTCCAATAAAACTTTATTTTCAAAAAGAAGCAGCTGCCTAGCAGTCCATCGTTTCCAGCTCTTACTTAAAAGGGATTACCTGTAAACCCCACTGCTTATCTGCAGTTTGTCATACGGCAATGGCATGTGTTTCTGAGATGCTGGAAGTCATGCTGCCAGTATTTCAATTAACAGCAGGGTCAACTATGGTAGACAGCTTTCCGTGGAGCCTCCAGACTAAGACAGACTAGGAAGAAAGGTCTCACAATCAAACTCTGGAAATCAGCTGATGAAAAGCTTAAAATGACAAAAGAACATTGTACCACTCTGCTCTGAGGACACAAGTCCTCAGGAGCATTTGATTGCTACAGGAGAGCACTATGTTTGGTGAAGTAGAGGGCTGGGGTGGTGTTGGCACAAGAGCCATAAAGATGGATTCAGATGTGAAAGCGATTGTGAAGCTAGGGGAGGATGGGGCAATTGTTTTGTGCTTTTGTGTATGAAGGGAGCTCCAGTGGTAGGTTGTGCTGCTAACCAAAGCATCTCTGGTAGTTTAAATCCACCAGCAGCTCTGAGGGAGAAAGATGGGCAATCTTCCCTGTTTTGATTTTCAGCCTGGAAACCCGACGGAAGGTCCATCTGATCTAAAGCTGGTGAGTGAATTGTGCACGAATCATAGTCAACTCCACAGTAGCTAGCTAGCCAGTCAGCTATCTATCTGAAACACACAAACCAATTGACAAGTGGGTCAAATATGAACAGGGGAAAATGTACAAAAGGTCAATGAACACATTAAAAATTGAACTACTACAGCCACCTGCAGGGAGCTCTGCTGGCCTAGTGAGTAAGGAGTTGCTCTGCTAACTCAAAGGCAGGTAGTTGAAATCTACCAGCTTCTCAGTGAGAGAAAGATGGACAGTCTCCTCTCATGCCATTCATAGCCTCTGAAAAGCCATTGGAGGGGCAGCTATGAGTTAAGTTCTGACTGGATGGCATGCACTACAAGTCACGGGAGAATTTGTGACTTCTACCCAACACCGCTTTCAGGTACTTCTAGAGTTACAGGAGATAGGAGTGTAAATTAAATGAGTAATTAATGTCTCTTCTCTCCACCCTGAGTGAAGAAGACAGACCCTATCTGGTCTTGTTTACTCTGAAAGTATCCAGGACCATCCGTCACTCCCTCATATTCATGCAAAAAAAAAATGGACAGCTAAGAGAACAACCTGGAGAGGGCAAAGCCAGGAGGCTCCTTGGAGGCAAGGACTCTGAAGCTCTGTCTCGCGTATTTTGCGCATGTTGCAAGGAGAAACCAGGGACAGCATGCTTGGGAGGTTGGAAGGTGAGTGAAAGAGAGATAGACCCCGGATGAGATAGACTGACTCAATGCCTGGGGTTATGGAGGTAAATGTAATTGGTTCAGGGTAGAAAGGAGTTCAGAGCTGTTGTGCATAAGGTCCCTGTGAATCACAAGTGACTCGATGGCACATAACAACACCTTTAAGTGAATGGGGGAAGGTGATAATAGCATCTGGTAAAATCATTAACAGAGGACAGGGAAAATTTCCAGATCATCCTTCTTGAAGGTTAAACTCTTTGTGAAAGGAGAATAGGACAATGCGAGATCAGAGCAGAGGCGAAGAGATTTCCAGAGTCCTTTCTGCTTGGTCAGCTGTAATGTTTCCTCTGAACACTGCTGATAGCAGACATTTTAAATGACTCAAGTTTAAAGATAGTTTACCATTAGGAAAACATCCCACCACCCTGAAGTGTGATCAGCCAGGAAACTAATAGCTGCAGAGTTTGCAAAACACTCCATCTTCCCTGGATGGAGTTTGCAACCTGGGAAAATGCTAGGAACAGATGGTTTGCTATCGGAGCTTAACACACAAACCTGTAAAGGAGTTAAATTTATGTCTGTGACAAACTAATGGAGGAAGCCCCTATCCTATTGAGTGCCTGGGAGTACCCTGATTATGTTGGTGGTAAATTCAGGGAAGAACCCATAAAAATCAAGGGCTTAAAAAACAGGTTCTTTGGAAACAAATAATGGTAATGGTTGAAATACATAAAGGCAAGTAGTGCCGCCGAATAGTACATGTGAAGAACACTGAAATGTTGAAATGGCACATAGTTTGTGGTGAACCCCTGGTGGAATAGTGGCAAGAAGCTGCATTGCAATCCTGAAGACACATAGTTCGAGGCTGCCAACTGCTCTGCAGGAGAAGGATGGGAAATCTCCTGCTGGGTGGCTATGCTATTAACTGCCTCTGAGCTGGAGCTCAAGGTTAAACACTTTTGTCACTCATGCATAGCCAACGCAGCAAAATCTCACTGGACTGAAAAGGAAGCTTACATGAATGGCTCAAGATCTAAATTTAATATTTTCAAGATCAATATTCATTTTCTTATTCATCAGTAAATATTTATTGGTGTTTACTATACCAATACATATTACATCTATGCCATACCCATGGCAAGAGCTGCTACCAGTGAAACACTTTCTCACCCAATTTAGATGACACAGTGCATCTTTTTTTTTTTTTAATTTTTTTTTTACAGAGCTTTTGGATTTCCATTCATTCATTGCCGCAATTTTCTCCCTTCCCACCCCTCCCCACCAGCTCGCTTCCCCCTCCGAAGAGAGAAAAAAAAAAAGAAAAAGAAAAAAAATTCCTTCATTAGTATATAATTCCCACGTCCCTTCCCCCCACCCCCCACCCCGAGTACATTTCTCTATGCAACCTTAATTCTGGATTCCCGTGCTACTTTTTTAAAAAAAATTTTCCAGGATAGTGTTGCCAATCAATAGGCATTGCAAAGTAAAACCAATTTGCTATTCCCAATCAAGTAATATCCCCTTCTTGAGATACTAAAATGAGGAACAGTAAGATGGCTCCATTGAGTAGCAGCTTGGTAGCCAGATGCATGGGCATCTGACGACAAAAGCAGCATTTGAGGGGTTAAGAAGCTGTGGTGCCAGAGGAACCTTAATTACAGAGGCTCTGGATAGGACAAGGTTTAGATCTGTTGTTCATTTAGAGTGGGCTTGATGGCAGCACCTAACAATAACAACATGCATATAAAACAAGTACAGTATCATTGTGAAAAGGCAGAGGAAGGATAATCCTGGGAGACAGAATATAATCAAAGAACACAAATGTCCATAGGGATGGTTATGGGGATTGGGACAGACAGTAGCACACGGAAGGAGAAGGTAGAAAATGCCAGTTGGTGCTAAACTTTAAAGGGTCTGAGGAGAATAGGGAGCGCTCATGGCCTAGTGGTAAGGAGCTACACTGCAATCCCTAAGGCACCAGGTTCAAATCCACCAACTCCTCCATGGAAGAAGGGTGGATAACCTCCTCCCTGGTGATTAACTGCCTCTGAAAACCCACTGGAGGGCCAGCTATGGTTCAGTTCTGACTTGACAGCACACAACAACAGCAAAGACAATGAAGGTTCATCAGAAGAAAATGAGACTATAATTCAAAGTTTCTTAGATCAGATGTGAGTTCTAGAAAATGAATTCTATAGTCAGGATAAATAGTGGGATGTAATGACAAATCCCTGGGGTCAAGGGACCTATTCAGGAGATTTTTGTTGTTAGGCACTATAAAGCCAAGTACAACCCTTGTGACTACGAAAAACAGACCTGAACCCTGCCCTATCCTGCATCATCCTCACACTTCCTGACACACTAGAGCCCACTGCAGCAGCCACCGTGTCAATCCACCTGGCTGAGGATCTTCTCCTTTGCTGATCCTCTGCCTTTCCAAGCATCACATCCCCCTTCAAGGAATAGCCCCTCCTAGTAACATGCCCAAACTATATGAGGTGAAGCTTTATCATTTTTGCCTCCAAGAAGCACTCCGGCCTGCACTTTCTCCAAGACATATTTGTTTGTTATTTTGGCAATCCATGGACTATTCAATACTCTTCTCCAACAAAACAGCTCAAAAGCATCAATTCTTCTTCTGTCTCCTTACTTACTGTCCAGCATTCAGATGCTAGCAAGTCATGGGAAAGGCTATGACCTGAATCAGACACACCTTAGTCCCCAAACTGACATCATTACTCCTCAATAGTTTGTAGGGATTCCTTTACTCCTCAATAATTTGGAGATCCAAAGAGGAAGGAATTTTTATCAGGAGATTAAGTGGATAAAATCAGCCAGGGTTTTCAATTAATATTTACTGAATGAATAGATGATGGAAACAGGAGGGCAGCCCTACTCCTACTTCAACCACATGGTTCTTGGTTCTTCTTTCATTGACCATACACTGGGCCTCCATATTAGTTTGTTTGTTTGTTTGTTTGTTTGTTTGTTTTAGTAAAAGGATCTAAAACCATGCTCTGAGTAGGAGTGATGGAGGCCTGAATTAAAGCAGCACCATGAAAGAAGAAGGAAGATAATTTAAGGGAAATTTCCAAGAGCACAAAAAGGCAAAGATGGCCAACAAGATGTGAACTTTAAATTTTTATTTATTTATTTTTTTTTTTTGCTGTCAAGAACTATTCTGTTTATTCTAACAAAATTGCTAAATGGGAATGTAGCCAAATCTGTCTGAAAAGTGTTTGTGTTTTTAAGGAAAAAGAATGTCTTACCATTATTTTCGAAGACCAGCATTTATTAAGTGGAAAGAACTAAAGAATAAATTCAAGCCATGAGTTGCAATGCTTAAGCATGCTGTGAGCAGAATATTGAATGATTCAAGACGCATTAAAAGAAGATGGAATGAGTATACAGAGTCATTGTACCAAAAAGAACTGGCGTACACAGAAGAATTTCAAGAAACAATATATGAGCAAGAGGCAATGGTGATGAAGGAATAAGTTCAGGCTGCTCTAAAGGACTTAGCAAAAAATAAAACCCCAGAAGTTGATGGAATACCAATTGATGTATGTCAGTAAACATGCTGCCCTGCATGTGCTCACCAGGCTGTGCTAAGAAATCTGGAGGACAACTACTTGGTCAACTCACTGGAAGAGATCATATTTATTCCCATTCCAAAATAAGGTGACCTGACAGAGTGTGGAAATTATCAAACAATGTCACTAATATTACACACTAGCAAAATCCTGCTGAAGATTATCTAGAAAAGACTTGAAAAGTACATACATTGACAGAGATACAGAGATACCAGAAATACAGGCTGGGTTTAGAAGAGGTCATGGCACTATAGACATTATTGCCAATGTCAGATGGATCTTGGCAGAAAGCAGAGAGTGCTAGAATTAACTGGGACAAGGGAGGTTGTTTGTTGGAATTAGTGAGACTGGCTCAGGACAGGGAAGGGTTCAGTACTGCTATACATAGGGTCGCTATGCATCACATATGACTCAATGGCACATAAAAACAATAACATACTATGACAGGTTTGGAAGCAGGGCTGGCATCCACTTCCTAAACATCATGCCTCCGGAAACTCTATGAACTTTGATAAATGTCAATAGTCGTAGAGAGACTTCAGGACTTTTGTTCATAGGGTCACTATGAGTCATGATCGACTCGAATGCAATCAACAACCACAACTTGTTCCTAGGAGGTGTCAGTTGTTTTCCTGTAAATCTGATCTTAGTTTTGACCTGCTTAGTCAACACCTTCACCCTCATCTATCAGGACATAGTAGCACCTAACTGAATTATTAGCCTCTACCTGAAATATCAAGGAGTTCTGGAAGCCTGGTGATAGAAAACTGTGCTGTAATCCCAAAGGCCATTTGAATCCACCTGCTGCATCACTGGAGAAAGATGGGAAATCTCCTCCTGTACAATCTAATATCTCTGAAAACCCACTGGGGCAATAGCTGTGAGTCAGTTCTCACTAGGCAGCACATAACAACAACCTGAAATATCAGGCATTTCTTATTACTTCCAGTCAACTACATTGAAGGAGTATTTATTATACCCTTGGCATAAGGGTACACTTAGTTTTCTAAATAGAGACGGTTAACAATAGCAGTAACTTTTTTGGAATATTTAATTCTTCAGTAAGTCATTTACTTCCATTTACCAGCAAAGCCCATTACCACAACTCCAACATACTGCTTCACCTCCTACGGTGTTTCCATTATCTTCAGAAAACAAAAACCAACAGCAGTTATGCTGTCTTTGTCCTTGGTTCCTGAAAGACAGTCTCTAAAACCGTACCATTTCCCCTATGATTGCAATGCCTTTGACAAGGCCTCCCCAGACAATACTTGACAGCTTATGCTAATGAATTGGTGAAAATTGGGGTTGACCAGTAGGCTGATATGATCATTCATGTCTGCAATGAGCTCCAGTAAAGGCTTGGGGTGGGGAAGCACCCCAGGCTTCATGGTTGGTGGCAGAGCGGCATGTGGGAGGGAAGCACACTTGTTTTGTGGACATGGACATTCCTATGCTGAGAATTTGCTTAGACTTCACCCTACGCTTCTCTCTTTTATGTTGTTTAGAAATTGAATACCTTTTTTTTCTGTACTAAAACAATAAACATACAATGTTTTCTGTGAGTTCTGTGAGTCATTCTAGTGCATCACCAAGCCCAAGTAAGTATTAGAAGCCAGCAGGTCAGAAGTGAAGATGAGGAGGGAATTCTGAGTTTATGACACTGAGTTTATGAATGAGTTTATGACCACTGTCATAAACTAGTGTCCTGAGGGAAACGAGAGAGCACCCTCAGATTTGTAGCCAACAGATCAGAAAATGAAGACGAGTCCTGGGGATTCCCAGGCTTAGAGCTGTCATGTGAAGGTTTGGGGAAATGTGGAAGTCTGGAAGATTGTCTCCTTTAACTTGTGAGGTCTGACCCAGTTTCAGATGGTTAGGGTCAGGGGAGAAAGTGGAGTCAGAACAGAAATGAAAAGTGAAGACTTGATATATCCGTCCACTTCCTTTTGCTTCATTCATCTCAAAGCTTTGGGGAATGAAGGATGCAACAAAACACTGTCCACTACTCCCTCCAAAAATGGGAAGATGTTGAGCAGTGGTTCTCAGAATCATTTCCCAAAATTTTGGAGCACAGTTCTGAGACTACATAGGTTTGCCAATATGTTCTTTTCCAAAAGAGACCATCAAGAAAACAAGTACCATTTTCTACTCCTATCCTTTTCAAAAGGACATGTCAGCATCAAAAACTGAGATTAGACAAAGACTGGCTCTTGAACTTGTCCTAGCTTCATTTCACCTTAGACAGTAAGAACTTATCATTGACTAGCACAGGTTTAAGACCCTGTATTACAAAGTTGGTTGCTGTTATGTTCCATCATATAGGAACTGACTTGGAGCTGACCCTCCAGCAGGTTTCCAGACCAAATCAATTGCTGAAGAGGAGAATGCACATCTTTATCCAACAGAGCAGCTGATGGTGGCTTCGAACCATGTGCCTTCAGATTGGCAGCATGGCTCCTTACCACTAAGATGCTTACAAGGAAGCCTGACATTACAAAGAGTCAGCAAGTTTCCAGAGCCTGAGTGAGAACTGCGTGTTCTCCTGACTCAGGACCCTGGACTTCCTTCTCTCTCCCAGACCTAGGCAACACCAGGGTACCCTATTACTAGCTGAAGAGAAGATCAACATGTTTTTGGTCTTGTAAGATAAATCCTGATTTTTTTCCCTTTTAAACAATTTTAAATGATGACGTGTTTCAGTTGGAACATTAGAAACAGTCATGGACTCTGAGACACCATCAAGTTACTGTAAAGTTGACTCCAGCTCCCCGTAACTCTATGGTGTCAAAGTAGAAGCGTGCTCCATGGGGTCTTCAATATCTGGTTTCTCAAAAGTAGATCATCAGACCTTTCTTCAGAAGTCTTTTTGGGTGGACTGGAGCTTCCTACCTTACTGTTAGCAGCCAAGCGTGTTAACTGTTTACACCACCCAGAAACTCCACTTTGGGTAAATTTATAAGTCAAATAAACATCTCTTGATTGGCCCAGGAACTCAACTACCATTTATAGCATTGTTTCCTTGGCAAAGTGGTTATATCCAGACAAGAACCTTGAAAATTAATTGCAGAGCACCTCTGATTAGAAGTTCAAGGCAACCTGTATTCCTGTTGGCCTTCATGGTCGCTTTAGATTTAACACAGGATGTTATTCTTAGAATAGCACAAATCCACACAAGTAAATATCAATGTGTATTTAGATGAAACTTTTAAATTAATAAACTTAGAGTGATTCTGGAAACAATGTACTCTTGCCACTTTGGGGACATTTGTCCAGATGATGGCGAGTGCTTCAGCTGAGAGCTAGGAGCCCTGAGTTCCAGTTATGAAGCTTCCAAAATTAGCTATAGCCTTTGGGCAAGGATAAGGTGTCTGGGCTGTACATACCTTTAAGGTCCTCCCATGGCCAGCATTTGATGATTTCTGGGTTTTATAGCGAGTAGATGGTGACAGACTCTTCCCCTGGTTTCCTTTCCTGGTCAAAAGGCAGTGAGAACAATCCAACCACTTTATTAGGATGTCTTGATTTTTACAACTTTTCCACCAAACACACTGCTGTCTTTAGTTGGCCTGGGTCTAGGGGACGTAGATTTGGCTGTTATGTCCACAAATAGTCCTGACAACAGGCAACAGAGGATGTGGGAGCCAGAAGCTTTGTCAATTCTACGACCTTTAGTTCCTGCTGAGTTTGAATTTGATGAACCTGTTTTTACCTCAGTAGGGTTATCTTTCCTTTGAATCTTTGCTTGTGTCTTTGTTCCAAAACAGGACAGAAAATAAACTCTAGAAGTTCATCTTCTCCTCGTTCTGAGGAGCAAAGATTGCTGGGTGTCACCCTGAAAAGAAGCCCTCCCTTGTTAGAGATTTCCATGGTCCCAAGCCCACTGGAGCTGTGACTTTAACTTGGCAGGGGAGTTCGTCATTTGGAAAGCTATTTCGAGCCCAGCGCAGCTGTTCCATGGCTTAGACTCAGCAAATGGCATCATTTTTTGCAGACTCAGTCCCAACACTCCAGAGAAATTATGACCCAAGTATCTGACTTTGATGAGTGACCATGGAGTGAGCCTGTGCCTGGGATCTCACAGAAGTCGTCCATTGGACATGTGAATGTACTTTTCTGTCTTCTCTCGTTCTGGCTCAAGACCAAAACTATTGCTGTCAAGTTTATTGCAATTCATGGCAACCCTCTACTGAGTTTCTGAGGCTGTAAACTCTTTTTGCAAAAGACTGCCATACTCTCTCCCACAACCTGGCCTAACACAGACTCTCAAAAAAACCAATAGAAACTCAGCACCAGCTTCGTGCTTTCAGTACTTTCAGTAACGAAATCCAAGGATCCAAAGATCGCAGTGATAGTAAACTATCAACAGCAGTGACTCTCACGTAGCTGTTGTTTATTACGGTGCAGGCAATATGCTAGGTGTTTTACAAAACCTTTATCTCTGTTTTACAGACGAGAGCAAAGAGGTTTAGCAAGATCATGTAACTGGCTAAATACTACGTAGCTAGGAAATGACAGAACTAGAATTTAAATCCAGGTTCTCTAGAGTAACATGTTCATCTTATCACACCATGGCATATGATTAGAATGTCAGATGAGGATATAGGCTCCTTCTAGCTTACAGATCCTTGTTAATAGTCCTTAACAGCTTGTCCTTAATTCTGCTAATACTAGACACCTCCCTGAAAATCCTCCCTGGGTGTAACAGCAGCAGAGCTCCCCTTACTCCTTTACTGTGTCACTGAGAGTATCCAAGTGGTGGTGACAGGAAGCTCTACAGCAGACTTTGTGTTGTTTGTATTTCTCTTCTTCCTCACTGTTGTCTCCTTGATCAACCAAGTGGCATCACCTGTCACTCACTTGCAACCAAATTCTCTAGGTGCTCCGTAAGTTCCCAGGGCCTCTGCTGCAGCTTGGACCATCTTCCCTCCCTACCCTGGCTGCTTACAGTATTTCTTTGCATCACTGCTCTCCCCCAGGCTCTCTGGCTGAAGGAGAAAGGACTCCACCTTGGAGCCCTATTCTTCGCGTGTTTTACAGTGTGTGCATTGGGGGAGTGGGAGGCTGGTAGGAAATAGAGCTGTAGACCAGCACCAGCCTTGTCTGGGACCACTTGGTGGTTACTATCCTTCATATTTCTGAATAAACCAGACCCACAGATTTGACCTCAACTCCTGGCTACTCCACGTCATCAGAGTAGAATGTGCTGCACAGTGTATTCAGTGGCTGGTTTTAGCAATGCATTTCTGAGTGGACTTGAACTTCCAACTTCTTAGCAGTAAGCTTAACCATTTGTAACACCCAGGGACTCCACACAGCCCTCTATACTCTATTCCCAACACATCTGGGTCTCCTTGGTTGAATCAGAATGACTCCAAGAGTCATGGTGGGCATAGGCCCTCAGACACTGTTCCTTTGGGCTGTGTTGCTGGGTCAGCTTTCCCAGGGCTCCTTTTTCATTGAAAGGAAGGTTTTCTCCCATCAGACTTATAATATAGTAAATATACATGTCCAAATAGGTATGAACCCCCAGTCCCAGGATCCATAGACATCAGGAAATATGGTCAGAAGAACAAGGTATTTCCTAACAAAACACCACATTAGCCTGAGATGGGGTGTGTATGTTGTGAGGAGGAAAGTGAGGAGATACATATGTTCCTGGATGGATAATATCTGGGATCATGATCATATTTCCATTTTTTCCCCCTTTGTGCTTCTGTCTCAGGCAAGGTTTGTGACAAGGCACTAAGCTAAAAAGACACACTCTGTTCCTCAAGCTTTTGCAAACAAAACTCTAAGCCCTCAGTATAAAAGGATTCTTTTTACAAATTGGTACTGAAGAAACACATAAAGGAAGGAGCGATTTTCCCCCAAGAAGACATTCTGTTTGCAGGGAAGAGGAGAAGGTGAAGGTGAGAAAGAGATGGGTTTGTGGGCTCCTGGAGTAGAGAAACAGAATAGAGTCCTACTTCCTGAGTGAATGTGTCTGTCCAGCAAAAAGGCCCCCAAGCAGAGGTGTGAGGGCCCTCATGTGGCCAGAAGAAGCAGAAAGCAGCGAGGCCCAGAAAGACACACAGATTAGGCAAGGACAAGACTGTCCCAATGAGAAATTGTGGACAAAGCAGGCAGTACTGGGTAGACCACATCCCCGAAGCCTTGTTGTTTTAGGTGGTATCATATCAACCCTGACTCACAGCCACCCTCTGTATAAACAGAACAAAACACTCCCAAGTCCTGGGCCGTCCTTCCAATCGCTGCTGTGGGAGCCCAGTGTTATATCGACGTGTCTACCCATTTCACTGAGGGTTCTGTTTTTCACTGATCATTTCCAGAGATTTGTTTTTGATCCAAAACATCCTTAGTCATTCTTCACTGAGTTGGGATTACCTCATTTCTGGGCCTCCAGTGGGTTTCCAAGGCTGTAAATTGCATGAGGAATAAATCACCCATCTTTCTTCCTCAGAGCTGGTGGATTTGAACAGCAAGAAAGGAACAGTCTTTGGGAAACAGAGCAACACACTATGCACTGCACCACCAGCTCTAGGTAAATTCAATATTCTTCACCAACACCATTACTCAAGAGCATCGATTCTTCTTTAGTCTTCGTTAAGCACTGTTCCACTGTTGCATGAGAGGTAACTGGAAGTAACATGGCTTGTGCCTGGCACACCTTAGTCCTCAAAGGGGTATCTTTCTCTTTCATATTTTAAGGGTACCTTTTGCAGCAGATTTGCCCAGCCCAATACATCACTGGATATATTGACTTGCTTTCATGGGTGCTGATGCAGCTCCAAGTAAAATGAAAATCTGGACAACTTCAATTTTTTCCCCATTTGTTATGATATTCCAGAAGCCTTGGCACTTCAGAAGTTCCAGAAATGCCGGTATGAATAATAATATTAGGGCAGGGACCTTAGGAAGGACTGAGTTTATGGAGGTTCTCTGGTTACATTTTTGCTTTTTCTGCTGATCAGGAGAAATAAGAGCTTAGCATTAGACATGACATTGTTACAGTAAACAAAACACGCTGTTCCTAAACCTTGTGTGTATGGACTGGGATTCTCCTTGATTTCCTATGTCTATTCAGTAAGGAGAAGATAGAAGTCTGTGCTTTTTTGCCTCTGCCTTGGCATTTGGCTGGACTTGGGCCTTCTCTCTTGGCCCCAAAGAGAGAGGTGGCCTTGACCATGAGCTACTGTGGTTCCTCTAACACATCAACAACCATGTAGTAAAACCATTCTAAATGGAAAGTATTCAGTAAGTATTGTTTTGTTTCTCCTGGGTCTTATATGGCAGAATGTTGTCACAAAAAAATCTTCAGAGATACATAGGTTACTTGTAGGGACAAGAAAACAAGAGCAAAATCCTATAAGAAAAGTTCCAATTAAGTCTTGCAAAGCACTGTTGTTCCTGCCTGGTAATTGTGATGAATGGTATGGTTTTGTTTTTAAACAACACCTAATCTTTCAAATGACTCTGCTGAGAAGACTAGCACTTTTTTCCCAGAATATGTCCACTGTGTATATTAAATTGACTAAACATTTAGGAGAAGGCACATAAATCAGGCCCAGGAGAGTCTATTCCACAGTGCAAGTATGAGGGAGGGAGAAGTTACCAATATTGAAAACTACACTAAAATTTTGATTAAAATACCAGAGCCAATCCCATGTGAGCCTCTCGGGAACACTCAGAGTATTGAAAATAAAATGGAAAAAGAAGTGATTACGAACTGGCATCAGCATCTAATTGTCTGATGAACATTACAAGGCCCGGCTCTTATTACTCATGTTTCTATTCTTCAGCATATGCCCGCTGACGAAGGAAAGTTCTTTTTTGGTTGCTAAAGTGGCCTTCAGAAGTTGGACACTCTGACAGATGACAAACAGGCAACATCTTTTTCTTCTTGCTCACAAATAAATGTCTGGCAAGTTGTGACGGGTCATAAACACACATGAAATGTTAAACTTGGTGAGTTGTTAGATGCTTGCTTTAAAGTTGAAAAACAATTTTAAAATAAATTTTCCTTATGCCTCCTTTTTTCCACGTTCTCAACTCTGACATTTAAGCTGACATGTAATAACATTTGAAAACCAAATGCAGAAAGAAAAGAGAGGAAAAAAAAAATAACCTTATGAATCTAGACCCCATTCTCAGAGAATTTGCACAAGTGTTAAGCTGGGGACTGCAGAGATGCTTCTCTTAGCATCCTAATCAGTTGCCATGGAGTGGGTCCCCGAGTCCTCCTTTGTAGAACTGTGCTCTTCAGAGCTTTCTTTCCAGAAGTAGATTCAGACCTCTCTCCCAAGAAGTATCTGGGGTGGGATAGGGACTTGAACCTCCCACCTTTCAGTACCATTTGCACAACCCAGGAGCTCCCTAGCATTCTTAGAAAAAAGCAAGTAAATACTGGAAATAAGATTATTAAGAATAATATTTATCTTAGTTAAGAGACATTTTTATGTGTATTGGAAATCTGTTATAATGGAATTTATTATTATATTCTTATATAAATATTAAATAATAAAACCATTGTGGGGTCAGAACTGACCCATAGCTGATCCTCCAGTGGGTTTTCAGAGGCAGCAAATCACACAGAAGGAGAATGGGCATCTCTATTCCATGGAGCAGCTGGTAGATTTGAACCAAGTGCCTTTGGATAGCCAGCACAACTCCTAACTATGAAGCCACCAGAGCTTTCTAATATATTATTGTTGTTTTATCAAGAGTCAATGGTGATGAAGGAATAAGTTCAGGCAGTTCTGAAGGACTTGGCAAAAAATAAAGTCCCAGGAATAGAAGGAATACCAATAGACATATTTCAATAAGCAGATGCTGCCCTGGATGTGACCACCGGGTTGTGCCAAGAAATCTGGAAGACAACTACCTGGCCAACTGACTGGAAGAGATCCGTGTTTATTCTCTTTCCAAAAAATGGTGATCCAACAGAGTGTGGAAATTATTGTACGAGATCACCAATATCACACACTAGCAAAATCCTACTGAAGATTATCCAGAAACGACTGTAACAGTAAATTGACAGAGAACTACCAGAAATATAAGCTGGGTTTAGGAAAGGTCATAAAGGCACTAAAGACATTATTGCCAATGTCAGATGGATCTTGGCAGAAAACCAAGAGAACCAGAGGAATGTCTATTTCTGTTTCATTGACTATGTAAAGAAACTTAACCATGTGGATCACACTATTTGTGCCTAACCTTGAAGAAAAGAGGAATCCCAGAACACTTGAATGTGCTTATGCAAAACCTATACTTGGACCAAAATACAGTTCTCAGAACAGAACAGGGAAATACTGCATGTTTCAAAATCAGGAAAGAAGTGTGTCAGGGATGTATCCTGTCTCCATAGCTTTTTGATCTATATGCAGAACATGTCATTCGGGAAGCTGGCCTTTATGGGGAGGAATGAGACATCAGGAATGGAGGAAGACTCTTCAGCAACCTATAATATGCCAAAGTGAGGAGGACCTGAAAGAAAGTCAAGGACTGTAGTCTTCAATAAATATTGGAGCTCAGCATTGGCAGCACCATGAGAGATGGAGAAGAGATTGAGGTTGTTAACAATTACAGCTTGCTCGGCTGCACAATCAACACTCTAGGCACAAGTAGTCAGGATATTAAAAGATGAATTGCACTGGGTAAATCTGCTGTCAGGGACTTCTCCAGAGTACTGAAATGCAACAATGTCGGTCTAGAAACTAAGGTGTACCTAATCCAGGCCATGGTTTTCACAACTACTTGTTATGCATCAGAAAGCTGAACAATGACTAAAGATGTCAGAAGAAAAATTAATGCCTTTGAGTTGTGGTGCTGGAAAAGAGTCATGAACATACCATGGACCACCAAGAAAACAAATAGGGGTGTCTTGGAGAGGATAAAATCGAGTTTCTCCTTGGAGGCTAGGATTTTGAAGCTCCATGTCACATACTTTGGGCATGTGGCCAGGAGGGACTGATCCTTAGAGAAAAACATCATGCTCAGGAGGGTGGAGGGACAGTGCAAGAGAGAAAAACCCTGGATGAGAGGGACTAATATAATAATTAGGGCAATGGGGGTTAGTGTGTCAGAATCAGTGAGATTGGTTCAAGACAAGGCAGACTTCAGAGCTGCTGCACATAGGTTTGCTGTGACTTGATGGTACTTAACAACCACCACCATTGAGTTGGAACCTACCCATAGCCAACCCTCCAGTGAGTTTTCAGAGGTAATTAATCACATGGGAGATTATTGCTCATCTTTCTCCTGCAGAGACACTGGTGAATTCAAACCACATGCCTTTGGGATTACATCATAGCTTCTTGCCCGTTGGCCATTTAGAATGCAGTGAATTAATTACATTTGAAGATATCTATGTTTTAGCTGTTTTGTGAACGTCTTCACATTTGTTAGTTCCCTCCAGAAAGAGTCTCATTCCTTGGTTTCCATTACATCATTTCTACTTACTTCTCCAACTTGCTTTCTGGTCACATCTTTTCAACCTTTTTGATCCTTTTTCCTCATCCAACTGCTTAAATGCTGGAGATACTCAGAGTTCTATCCCATAGGTCTCTTCTTTTCTCACTCTACACAAACACTCTGGGCAACATTGACCCCAAAAGTCTTTTATTCAGTGCAGATAATGTCCAAATTTATGTCTCTAGTCTTGACTCACATCTTGTCTCAGTTGGTTAGCCTAAGTCCTTTGCCTGGACATCATCCTTGATTTTCTCTCCTTCACCTCTCATCATCCTAAACATCACTTCAACCATCTACTCCGTCACTTCCCAACGTCACCAACTTACTCTTGTGATCATCATCACACTTCCCCTGAAGCCAAAAAAGATCATTCTAGATGACAGTGATGAACACATCACTTTTCCTCTGAAGTGCCTTGTTCGGGATTCTTAATACTCTCAGGATAAAGTGCATGTACTGTATAGGCTGGAGAGGATCTTCATGACAAAGACCTACATCTCTCAATAAGCCATTTTCCTCCCCTTGTCTACCTGACTGAATGTCCTTTTCTGTTTGTTGTCCTCTTCTCCTCTCCTACATCCTTTGAAGCAAATAAACTATTGTTTCAGCTAAGATAGCACATCCTCTGGCAAGATTTCTATACCTTCCCAAGACTGTGTAAGCTACCACTTCTAAGTGCTCCTGCAGTATTTGATGCTTCCCATATCACAGCACTGAACACAGCGTATCGCACTCACAGGCTTACTTGTCAGTTTTCCCCAGTGAGCTGAAAATGCAGAAAGATATGTCTTGTCTTTATATAGCCCATACTCAGTTCATTTTAGATGCTCAATAATTACTGAAGAAGAATGCATATAGTTGGAGCTATGTCTCTCAGTTTCTCAATCCTAGTTTCTAAAAGGGACAATCTAGTCTATGTTAAGTTAGTTGCTATCCCTGGTGCAGTAAGCTGAGTCAGTGGCTATGAGAGTGAGAACAAAGTCTCTTAGAAAGGAGTGTGAGAAAGGAAGCAATGAGTAAAACGTTCACAGAAATTACATAAAGCCTTTCACTGAAACAATAAAGCAGAGTTTTCTTTAAAAATTGCACATTTCTCATAAATTCACACAGCATCCTCTCATTAGTCTGTTGTTGGTGGCTGTGTTACATCAAGTTTGAACCAACTCATAGCTGACCCTGCAGCAGATTTTCCGAGGCAATAAATCCACAAGCAGAGAGCTGAAATAGTACTTTAAACACATGAAATAAAAATTATATAATCATGTCTTACTCAGTATATAATAATTTCTTACTCAGCATTAGTCATTCACTCTTTTATCCATTCATTCACAAGTACCAAGTGCCTATTTGGTGTTAAGTTCTACAATATGTATTGAGTATCCAATGGAAAATAAGACAAAAGTTCTTACCTTTGCAGTGTGTACTTTAAAACAGGGAAGTAATATTTTTAAAAATAAACACAAAAATAGCAAATTGTCAATTATAAAATATCCTATGCAAATAAAGAATAGAGTGGCATGAGAAATAATAGTGGGGGAGGGCAGGACAAAATTTAGATTTAGAAAATGAGGAAGTCTCTCAAGAAAGAAACTGCATTTAAGCCAATTTAGAGTTCTCAGGGAGAAAAGCTGGAGGTGGGGATTCGGGGAAGTGGGAAAGACAAGGGTAGAGTTAGAGTTAAGATCATTTCAGCAAAGTATGCAGGTGGTGGCAACTGCGATGGGCTGAGGTAGACAGCTTCAGGATATTTTCGGAGTTGATCTTGCCTCTGATAGCATGAGTAGACTAGTGAGTTAAAGAGAGCATCAAGAAGAACAGTTGATGCACAGATTAAACACATTGACTCTAAAGTCAGATTGTCTGAGTTAAATTCTAATTCCGCTATTAGTAAATTGGACAAATTACTTAATCTCTCTGTGTCTTGGCTTATTCTTCTATAAAGTGAGTGATAATAATATTAGCTACATCATCAATCTTTTGTAAGGATTAAACAAGTTGATATACTTAAAAGATTTCAAAAAGTGTTTGGGATGTTAGTGGACCTCCTTACAAGCTAAGAAAGAGGTCATCAGCTTGAACAACAGCAGGTGGCAGGTGGCATTTATTGAAATAGGAAATATCAACAAAGAAAGAGGTTTTGGTGGCTTGAGGATCAGATTTCAGCTATAAATATAAGTCTAAGATTACTGTAGGCCTCTTGGATACCTCTCTTTGACTAGGAGTTTGATCTTAGAAATGATGCCTGGATTCGTCTCTTCCCATCTCAGAACCATCTTAGAATTGATCTATAGCAAACTATGCTATAGGAGGTTTTCAGAAGCTGTAAAGCACACTGGAAAAAGGCTGCCTTTTTCCTGTGGATTACTTGACAAATTTGGACCATCTGCCCTGAGGGTCAACAGTGCAGTTTCTTACCCATGAAGTCAACAGGGCTCAGATGCTTGTGTTACAGGCTTATGAGACTTTAAAACACAGGTAATTTTAAAAGCTCAAGGAATGGAAAAGACACATATGGGAGTGGTGCACAGGAATTTGGAAACAGGGCCAAGGACTGAGCCCTAGGAGTTCTGAAAATTGAGTACAGAAGGTGAAACCAACAAGCATACACAGAGAACACCAAATTCACTCTGTTTATCTAGATATCTATTTGCAAAAAAATTGCAATAAGACACATATTTCACATCATGTATGAAAACTAACTCAAGACGGATCAAGGACATAGGTGTAAAACTTAAAATATTTAAGATCATTTAAGAAAAAAATGGCAAACGTAGGAATCTTAATCTATGCTAGAAGGAGTTCAGATGGTTGAGTGGTAAGAAGCTATGTTGCAATCCTGAAGGCACACGGTTTGAATCCATCAGTTACTCCATGGGAGAAGGATAGGCAATCTCCTCTCGTGTGATTAACTTCCTCAGAAAACCTGATGGACTGTCAGCTATGGGCCAGTTCTGATTTGAGGGCACACAGAAACAACAACAACAGTCTATGCCAAGAGAACAAACAAGTTTGTCCTGGAGAGGATGAAACCAGGTTGCTCCTTAGACACAAGAATTTTGAAATTCCATCTTGCAGACTTTGGGTGTATTGTCAGGAGGGCCCAGTCCTTAGAGAAGGATGTCATGCTTGGAAGGGTAGAAGGTCAGCACAAAAGAAGAAGGCCTTAGATGAGAAGGATTCAAACTGTAACTGTGGCAATGGGGTCAGATGTGTCAGAGACAGTAAAGATGCCTCAGGATAGTGCAACCTTCAGAGCTGTTGCTCATACTGTCATATGTGTCAATGGTACATAACATCAACAACACATTTAATTTATGGCATAAATAGGTTATCAAATGTAATGCACAATCAACATAGGTAAGCTAGATTGTTGGGATCGTCTAAAATTCTTTATGTACATCAAAAGATTTCTTTGAAAGAGTGAAAAGGAAATCTATGGATTAGGAAAAAATATTTGGCATTGACATATCTGAAAAGGGATCCATCTCTACAATTTATAGAAAACATCAACACTTCAACAACAACCAAAAAAGACAACCCATTTACAAAAGGGGTAGAGAACATGAATATACACTTCACCAAAGAAATAACTCAGATAGTTAACAAATACCTTAAGAAATGCTGGAAAATATTAGCTATTAGAGAGATGCAACTCAAAACACAATGAGATATTATCTTAACCATAGCAAAAGTAACAATGATTAAGAAGGCATCAAAACCAAATTCTAGCAAGGGTGTGGAGAGATGGGAACTCTCATACTCTGTTGGTGGGAATGGTGCAACCACTGTGTGGGTCATAACAAATTATTACTAGCAGTGATTAGGTATTTCTGTCATGACAGGAGTCTAGAGTGATGACTACATGGTGGAGTGGACCTGGGGGAGGGTTTGTAAAACAGTGAAAGAATTTTTCTTTTACTTTTCCAAGAGGGTAGTGTTCTGGGGGGAGGCTTGGGAGGGGAGAAATGTGCAACAGTGAATGAATGGAAATCCAAAGCCTCTGTAAATTTTTGTTGTTGTTATGTGCCATCGAGTTGCTTGCGACCCATAGCGACCCTATGTACAAGAGCTCTAGATGCTGTTCTATCCTGTGACAACCTAGCCATCTCAAACGCACTTATTCCTACCGCTCCAGTCACAGAATCGATCCATCTCATCGAAGGTCTTCCTCTCTTTCGCCGCCCCTCCACTCATGATGTCCCTCTCCAAGGACCAGTCCCTCCTTGCAACATGCCCAAAATATGTCAGACGAAGCTTCAGAATCCTTGACTC
>NW_006399832.1:5826013-5827619 GCF_000299155.1 Elephantulus edwardii
AAATGTTTATGAAAATTAATAAAATATAGAAAAAAAAAGAACTGGCTTTGACAAGCACTGTGGCAATGGGACAATTAAAACAGACTTTCAAGGGGGAAAGAAAAGAGGAACGAACTGGGGGGGGGTAGAGAAAATAATGCAACAATGAATGAATGGAAATCCAGAATCTCTGTAAATGTTCATTAAAATTAATAAAGTTTAATAAAAATCTTAAAAAAAAACAAATTATTACTAGCATTGGGAAGAATGGAAATCTCAGATGTGGAGTTTATTATTCAAAACACCTTTCTTAGAGAACTTGACTCTGTAATATGTATGGGTGGAAATATTCAAATAGGGTATATTTGTCTATCCACATGGCATCAGCTATCTCATCAATCCACAAGAGGATTGGTTAGTCTTGCCATAAAACTGAGCAATTCCAGAGACAGAGTGAGTCTCTCTCACCGCCAGCAAAGGAGAAGTAGGCATTCAGTAGAGGCCCTTCAGGACAAAACCTTCTTGTTCCAGCCAGACATAAAACAGCAGTAGTCATGGCTGAAGCAAAGAACCAGAAAATCAACATGACTGTTTTCCATACTCCCACAGACAGAACGAAAGCTAAGTTAAGAGCTGTTGCCTAAGTGTGTTGGACAACTTGAGTGTGGTACCATTATTGGTAAGACTGAGAAATTTGTAACATTGGCTATATGCCTGTGAGCACATTTCAGAAACTCTCCTGACTATATTATCCTATTAACATAGCTTTTTTTTCTTTTAACATAGATGATAACCTTTAAATTACTCAGTATGGTTCTGCGTGGTCTGTGGGCTATTACATTGGACTTTGGATTCAGAAAAACAGTAAGATTGGTGTTGAAATTAGAAGAATACGATGTGGGAGAATGGGAGATGTCTAACCTCATGGGAATTGGCTTTGTGATACTGATCCTGTTGACAAAGAAAATTCCCCTTTATGAAGCAGGTAAAGGGCAGATATGACCATTCCCACCATACTGTATTAGTCCATCTCATCCAGAGTCTTCCTCTCATGAACTGTCCCTCCACCCTTCCAAGCATGATGTCCTTCTCCAAGGACCAGTCTCTCCTGGCCACATGCCTGAAGTATGTGAGATAGAGCTTCAAAATCCTAGCCTCTAAGAAGAGACTTGGTTTTATCCTCTCCAAGACAATCCTATTTGTATTTGGCAGTCTATGGTATGTTTGAGACTCTTCTCTAACAACACAGCTCAAAGGCATCAATTCTTCTTCTGTCATCCTTAGTCATTATCCAACTCTCTGAAGCATAACAAGTAATTGAGAAGATCATGGCCTGGATTAGGTGCACCTTTGTATCTAGACTGACATTGTTGCTCTTCAGAACTCTTGAGACATCCGTAACAGCAGATTTTCCCAAAGCAATTTGTCTTTTGAGTTCCTGACTGCTGGTGTTAAGAGTGTTGATTATACTACTACATTGCCGTGGTAGTTAAGACAGCATGGTACTGGTACAATGACAGACATGTAGATCGATGGAATAGAATTGAGAACCCAGAAATCAGCCCATCTATTTATGGTCAACTGATTTTTGACAAGGAGATAAAATCAGTTAGGTGGGGAAATGACA
>NW_006399832.1:5828904-5877093 GCF_000299155.1 Elephantulus edwardii
AGGGAGAAAAGTGCAACAATGAGTGAATGGAATTCCGAAATCTCTCTAGGTGTTCATTGAAATTAAAAAAAAAAAGAGTGTTGATTATGGATTCGAGCGAGTTGTAATTGCTAAAAATTTCAATCTCTTCTCCATCTAGCATGGTACTGAAAATTGGCCAAGGGGTGAAAATCTTTGTCTTCTTGATGTTGAGTTTCAAGCCTTACTGAAGACTATAGTCCTTGACCTCCTCTTCCATTTCAGCAAGCAAGGTTGTGCCATCTGAATATCATAGGTTGTTGAGTCTTCCTCCAATGTTGATGTCACACTCCTCCTCATAAAGTCCTGATTCCCGAATGATCTGTTCTTCAAACAGATTGAAAAGTTATGGGGACAGAATGCATCCCTGATAAATTCCTTTCCTGATTTTAAAACATGCAGTGTTTCCTTGCTCTCTTTTGAGCACTACTTCTTGATCCAAGTGTAGGTTTTGCATAAGCATGAGGGACTCCATTTTGTAACCAATATGTCATTTTAAAATGTATAACCCTCTAGAGCAGTAAACTGAAAGCAGTGGGGGAAAGGGGAAAAGAGCCCCCACCCAAACATCAGCCAATCCTGTATTGCCCTGTTTTCACGCCCTTCCTTTGAACCAGCCAATCCTGTATCGCCCTGCTTTCGCGGGCTTTCCCCTTTAAATAGGCGGGACAGCCCAGAATTGGGGCCCGCCATTTTCCCTGCTGTATCAGCATGGTTTCCTCTTGCCCTTGCATCGGTGTCGGCTCCTTGGTGACTTGGGGGGAAACTGGATTTGGGGCATAACAAGCACAATCAAGTATTCTGTGATTCCCATTCTCCTCAAGGATAGCCACAATTTGTTGTGATCCATACAGTCAATTGCTTTTTCATAGTCAACGAACCACAGATAGACATTCTTCTAGTACTCTCTGTTTTCTGTCAAGATCTTCTGACATTGCCAATCATGTCTCTAGTGTCACGACCTCTTCTAAACCCAGGTTGTATTTCTGGTAGTTCTCTGCCAATGTATTGTTCAAGTCTTTTCTGGATAATCTTCAGCAGGATTTTGCTAGTGTGTGATATTGTATTATGTTTTAGAAAATTAATCACTATTGAACCTTGTTCATCATTACCCAAACAGAAATGCACAATCTGGAGAGGATAAAATTCAAGAATGGGAGTTTCTAAAGATTAAATCTCTGTAATCCTCAAAAACTTTTGCCAACAAAGTGAAAAGAAAATCTACAGACTGGGAACAAATATTTGACAATATCATCTCAGACAAGGATTTCATAACAAAAATTTACAGAATACTCCTGGACATCCAGAAGAAAGAGACTGAAAACACAATTACAAAATGGGGAAAAGACATAGCCTTTGCTCTTTTAATACCAGAACACTCAATTGTGCTCAAGAAAAATCTATACCTAGACTAAGAAGCTACTGTCCAAATGGAGCAAGGCAACGCTGTATGGTTTAGAATCAGGAAGGGTGTGCATTAGGGTTGTATTCTTTCTTCATATCTATTCAATTTGTTTTCTGAGGAAATAATTCATGAAGCTGGCCTCTATGAAGAAGAATGTGGCATCAGGATTGGAGGAAGACTCATCAACAACCTGTGTTATGCAGATGCTACAATTTTGCTTGCTAAAAGTGAGTAGGATATGAAATGCTTACTGCAGAAAAGCAAGGACTACAGCCTTTGGTCATTTGACTGTGTGATCACAACAAACTGTTACTAACTCTGAGAAGAATGGGAACCCCAGAGCACTTGATTGTTCTTATGTGAAACCTATACTTGGACCACAGGCATAAGAAGAGAGCAAGGAAATACTGCATGATTTAAAATCAAGAAAGGTGTACACCAGGGATGTCTCCTATCTCCATACATTTTCAATCTTTATGTGGAATAGATCATCAGGGAGTCCAGACTCTATGAGGAGAAATATGGCATTAACAACCTGTGTTATGCAGATGCAGATGACACAACCTTGCTTGCTAAAACTGAGGAGGACCTGAATCACTTACTGCAGAAAGTCAAGGACTGCAGCTTTCAATATGGATTGAAGCTCAATATCAAGAAAACAGTTTCTCACCACTGGGCTGATTGATAATATTATGATAGATGGTGAAGAGACTGAGATTGTTAACAGCTTTAGTTTGTCTGGCTCAACAGCTAACACTTTTGGTACCAGCATCCAGGAAATCAAAAGATGAATTGCATTGGGGAAAGTCTGCTGTCAGAGACATCTCCAGAGTACCGAAGAGCAACAGCATTAATCTGGAGAATAAGGTGGGCCTGATCCAGGACTTGGTCTTCGCAATTGTGTGCTATGCATCAGAAAGCTGGGTTATGACTAGGGATGACATAAGATAATTTATACCTTTGAGCTATGGTGGTGGAGAAGAGTATTGAATATACTATGGACTGCTAGAACAAACAGGTTCATTCTAGAGAAGGTGAAACCAGGATACTCCTTGAAGGCAAGAATTCTGAAGCTTCATCTGACATACTTTGCAAGGAGGGACCAGTCCTTGGAGAGAGACATCATGCTTGGAAGGGTGGAGGGATAGTGCAAGAAAGGAAGACCCTGGATGAGATAGACTGACTCAGTGACTGGGGTAATGTGTGTTGGTGTGTCAGGGAAAATAAAGTTGGCTCAGGATAGAGCAGAGTTCAGAGCTGTTGTACATAGCATCGCTATGAGTCACAAGCAACTTGATGGCATATAACAACAGCCTTTGGTAAGGATTATACATCAAAATCAAGAAAACAAAGGTTCTTTTCTACAGGACCAAGAGTCAACAAACAGTATGACAGATGGAGAAAAGATTGAAGCTTTCAATAATTTAATCTTGCTTGGGTCAACAATCAACACCCTTGAAACCTTTAGTCAAGAAATTAGGAGACTTAATACATTGGGCAATTCCACTGTAAGGGATTTCTCCAAAACATTGAAGAGAACTGATGTCTGTTTAAAGATTAAGCTGCACCTGATTGAGATCACGGTCTTCTCAATCATGTACTACACATCAGAGAACTGGGCAATGAGTAAGGATGACAGAACTGAACTAATTGATACCTTTGAGTTATGATGCTAGAGAAAAATACTGACTAATGTGCTTCCAAAAGAACAAGTATGTCTTAGAAAAGGTGCAGCCAGAGTGCTCCTTGGAGCCAAAGATGGTGAAAGTTTATCTTTCATACTTTCGACATGTAGTTAGGTGAGGCTATTCCTAGTAACTGGACATCATGCTTGGAAAGATGGCAGGTCAATAGAGAAGAGGAGTACCCCCAACAAGATAGAATGATAGAGCAACTTCAGCAATAGGTCTGAATCCTGTCCAGTTCTGTGCCATCATCACCATCTCTTACACATTTGAATGCACTGCTGCAGTATCTGTCTCTAAAGAGCACTCTGGCTGCACCTTCTCCAAGACACATCTGTCTGTTCTTTTAGCAGTTCATGGGATAGTCAGTACTCTTCTCCAAAACCACAGTTCATAGGCATAAATTCTTCTTTCAACCTTAATCATTGTCCAGCTCAAAAGTGACTGAAAAGACTCTAGCATAAATCAAGCCCACAGTAGTCCTCAAAGTAGCATACATCATTGCTCCTCAATAAATTGGATAGGTCCCTGAGTGCAGACTTTCCCAGTGCAATGTGTCTCCTGGAGCAAAATTTAAAGCTGGGAGACCAATGAGGTTTCTACAGTGATAGCTTAACACTGAAATAGCAAGCATAAATCAGGTAAATAGAGGTTAAGACTGCTTTGCATATTTTTGTTATTGTTGAGTGTTTAGTTGATTGACTACAACTCATAGTAACTCTATGAACAACAGATCAAAACCTACACCCTATCATCATGATCTTTGCCATGTTCTATCTAGCCCATTGTTGGCAGTCAATTAATCTTGTTGAAGATCTTTGTTTCCTTCACTAACTTCCTACTTTTCCAAACATGATGTCCTTTTTCCAAGTACAGGTGCCTCCTGATAGCATGCCCAAAGTATGTCAAATGGAGTCTCATCATCCTTGCCTCTAGGGAACATCTTAATTACATTTCTTCCAAAATAGACTTGTTGGTACTTTTTGCAGTCTGTGGTATATCCAATCCTCTTCACCAACACCACAATTCAAAGGCATCAATTTTTCTTCAGTCTCCCTTATTCATTGCTTAAATTTCACAGATGTAAGAAGCAACTGAAAATACCATTATTTGGTCAGGTGCAATTTTACACTGATAGCCTTGCTCTTCAGCACTTTCAAGTGGTTCTTGATAGCATATTTGTCCAGTGCAACATGCCTTTTGAGTCCTTGTCTGCTTTCCAGGGATGTTGACTGTGAACCCAAGTAAAATGAAATTCTTTACAACTTCTGTCTTTTCTCCATTTATCATGATGCTGTTTGTTGTCTATTGGTCCAATCGTGACAATTTTGTTTTCCTGCTGGTGAGGTGTAATCCACATGACTACATATACAGGGTGAGAAAGTAAGTGACACTGAACCTTCTGATTGGTTTCAGACTAACTATTGTATGTCTTTAAAACATTACATTTTTTTCCTAACTAGATACTACCACAGCATCCTCAATGTTTGCTATAGAGATAATCTTTTAATTTTCAAATATGTTCCCACCCTGTCCCCTAATGAGTGTACAGTCTTTAAGTAGCTCAAATGGAAAATAAAGATACCAATTTACTTGGTGCTCAGTCTCTGGGGCCCCTGACCTGGGAAGAAGAAAGAAACTCTATTATATAAATCACAGAAGCTGAAATTCTACACAAAGACTAATATTTCTCAGTGATTAATTTTGTCTCTGCATCATCTGGCTTAACTAAATGACATAAACATATTAATGTGCTAGACATTATTTACAAAGCCAAGTCATTTAGCTCACCATAGCAATATTTTTTGCAATAAATACATCTCCTAACAAATTGTTAAACTTCATTTGAATCATTATAAATGGGAGAAAGTCCTTAATAACTAACTATACATATTTGGCTGCACACTGAATTTCTTTCCAGTTACACAAATTGCTGTGGTTGTGTGTAACTGAGTCAATTCCAACTCAAAGAAACTACATGTGACAGAGTAAAACTATCCCAAAGGGTCTCTTAAGACTTTAATCTTTACAGAAACAGATCATCAAGTCTTTTCTCCCATAGAGTAGCTAGTGATTTCAAACCACTGACCTTTCCACTAGAAGCTGAGCACTTAACTCTTTCTCCACTCTCTAACTAAAAAACCTAGGAGAAAACATTTTTACCTCTGGATATCTTCCCTAGCCCTATTATGCTTTTTACAAGAGTCATGTTAATTGTTCTTCTATTCTCACACTTTTCAATTCCTCTCTTTCTAACCTCTTTTGAAACTATTCCTATCAGGCTTATGTCTCACCACTCAATTGAAATGGTTTCTCAAGGTCACCAATGACCTCTTTACACTAAACCCAGGGGTCAAGTCTCAGTGCTTCCCTTTCAGGGCCCATAAGCTACATTCAAGACAGTTGAACACTCTTCCATCCTTGACACACATTCTTCAATTGACTTCAAGGACACCACATTCCTTTGACTGTCATCTTACCTCACTGCTGGTCCTTAGCTCTCTCAGGATTTAGACTCTCCCAGTGTTCAGTTCTTGGCCCTTTTCCTTTCTCCATATACTTAATTTCTTAGTGAAATCACCCAGTCTTGTGGTTTTAAATAACATCTTTATCTTGATGATTCTTCAATCTGTGGCTCCAAATTTGTATTTCCGGAACTTCAGACTCATATACCCAAATGCTTACTCAGTATCTCCACTGGATATTTAACAGACATCACAAGTTCAACAAGACAAAAACAGAACTTGTCATCTAAAAAGCTGTTCTTTTCACCACTTTCCCTTCTCAGTTTATGGCAATTCAATCCATCTAGTTCTTATGCCAAAATCTTGAAGCCGCCCTCAATTTCTCACAGCCCACATCTAATCAACCAGCAGGTTTATTGACAGTATCTGCAAAGTACATTCAGCATCCAATCTCTTAATACTTTCACTGCTCCCATGCTTAGCTATCAGAGCCACCATCATCCGTCCGCTGATTACTAAAACATACTCCCAACTCATCTTCCTGTCTAAGTTTTGTCCCCTGTTACCTATCCTCAGAACCATAGCTCAAATAACCCTCTTTTAAAAATTCCAATGAGACTATTTCTGGGGGGGGGGGGAATTAAAAACCTGAAATGAGAAACAAGCAAATTCTATTTATTTGGAGCTTGCTCTAGTAAATTTATTCTCACATACTTTGGGCATGTTATTAGGAAGGGCCAGTCCCTGGAAAGGACATCATGTTTGGAAAAGTAGAGTCAGCAAAGGAGAAGACTCTCTTAAAAAGATGGATTGAGGCAGTGGCGGCAACAATGGCCTTAAGCACAGCAGAGATTGTACGGATGGTATAAGAGCAGACAGGATTTTGGTTTGTTGAACTTGGGTTCCTTATGATTTGGTTCTGACTCCCAACTAACAACAACCTAACAACGGCAAAGAAGGAAACCTGGTAGTGTGTTGTTTAACGTATTGGACTGCTAACCAGAAGATTGACAGCTCAAATCCACCAAGTGCTTCAAGGGCAAAAGATGGGTAAGTCCCCTCCAGTAAAAACTGACCACCTCAGAAAACCAACAGAGGTTCACTGTGAGTCAAAACCTGCTTGACAGCAGGGACTTGTGTAGATTTTTTTTTTTTTTTTTTTTAAGTAGCAAGGGAGTCAGCCACCATCAATTGTTTTGGCATAAAATCAAAGGAGGCAGAGGAGTGTGAAAGTTTTATGGTGGCAAAAGGGAAAACTCATTGCCATCAAGTTGATCCTAACTCACTGTAACCCCCAGGAGAGAGAGAGAGTGGGGCTGCCACGTGAGACTTCTCAGGCTGTAATTTCACAGAAGCAGAGGACCACATCGTTCCACCCCCACCCCCACCCCCACCCCCCTCCGTGAACTAGCTGGTGAGTGTGAACCTCTGACCTTCGGTTAAGAGTTAAACACCACTGTGCCACCAATGCTCTGTAGGGGGAAAAGTAAAAGCCTTTGAGTATCTGTTAGCAGAGAGAAGCTCAAGGCTGGGTAACCAACAGCAGAGCATCACAGGTAACTGGTCAAGGGAACATATTTGGCTTTCTCTGGTCAGTCCAAAACCAGATATGGAGGCAAACTTTAAGGAAACTGACAGTAATTTATCAAATCCTTGCCATTTGGGATGATTGTCGTAGAGGCTGAGGTTCTCATTCCAGGACTAATTGCTGGAGACATCAGATTTAGAGTTTGTATATGGTTTGACCATTGTCATGTGGATACATGGTCTCTCATTCCTTTACTCAAAGCCTTGCAATGGCTCAACATAGATGCTAAGGTCTTACAAAAATGTGCAGTCTTACCTGGCCTGCTTCACACCCCTTAGCTCAAGGACTTCATCAGTTAGCCACTCTCTTGTTAACTCTGCTCCAGAGACCATAGCCTCAGGCTGTCTCTCAGATACACTAGACCAGCTTTTCCTCCACCTGTAGCCTCTGCCTCAAACACTCTTGGACAAAACTGAGAAGCTGACCCTACAGTTCTTTCAAGTCATTGTTGAAATGTCATCCTTGCAACAAAGCCTATACTGCCAGATGTAATACAATAACCTGCCCCTGCCTCCAGCACCCCCAACTTTCCCACCCCTTATTCTGCTTTGCTTTTTTCTTTCCCCATAGCCCTTCTCACTTGCTGTTATATAACATTCTCATTTATCAAACTCATTATCAATTGTCTCTCTCCCCCTGCTGGCACCGAAGCACAGTAAGAGGAGAAATATTTGGTCCAAGTTGTTCCCTGTTATTCCCTAGGCGCTGAGAAGTATCCCTAGCACATAGGAGGCATCCAGTACCTATTTACTAAGTTAGTGAATAAGTTTATGCTTCAGACATGAAGGGCTTCTATTCAAGACAAATCATACTGGGGACAAGTAATACCTAGATTATTAGCATATCTTACAAGCTAGAACTGGAACTGCAGGTCAGATGCTTTTGACAGCTCTCCTTTCTAGTTTGTTTCATCCTTATTTTTTGTCTTTTTCCTTGGTTTTTTTCCTGCCAATTTTTTATTTCATCTCTATATCTTGATGTCTGTGTTTGGTCTCTCCCCATATTCACACACTGGGGAACACAATCAGGGGTATCTCCCTAGGGTCCTTCCTCCTTCGGATCACTTGATTTGCTTCCTCTTCATCCTCGTGCCCTCACTGTAACTCAATTCCTCAAGTTCTTATAATGGGGGGGTGGGGGGGGAATGAGTAGTGATTTCATTCTTTTCAAAAGTTGGAGATTTTGGAACCAAGCCAAATCACTAATGAAATTGAGTGATTGACACTGAGAAGAAAGACTAACGCTCAGTAGACTTTGATAGTAAGTGAAGAGGATAAGAGATGGTAGGAAACCCAAGCACAAGTGGAGTCTGGTTTTCATGAGGGCACCAAGAGAACCAGGAAGAGAGACCTGGGTGGAAAGAACAAGCCACCTTAAAGGGCAATGTGATGATACATATAGGTATTAATTTTTGCCCAACCTGGACTCCTAGAGCTAATCTGTCTGAGTGTGGAAGGCATCTCATGCTGCCTCCAGGATGGCCTGGAAGAAACTGGTCCAAACATTCTAGGAAATACCCACTGGATGAGAAATGACCAAGCAGAAATGTGGCAAGTGATCTCTCCCACTGGAGCCTTTCTGGTGAGCCCAGGCCATGTCCAAATGCCCTCTATCAGGATCAGTTACTTCTTGTAGTTGTTGTTGTTATGTGCTGTTGAGTCACTTGGGATCAATTAGAGGGAGGATGAACTTGGTTGCAGTGAGGGTTGACCCCTTGTGCATAATTAATCTTCACAAAATCTATTTCTCACACAACATTGAATCATTTAATCAAAAGGAAATGAGCTGTAATGTCTCACATCCCGGCATTCGGCACCCAGTAGGCAGTCAGCAACCACTAGGTGCTGCTTCCTCCCTCTCTTGTTTTGCTCCCATGCGGTACCACCTCCCCGCAACCTGCTCTGAGATGATGATTTCCCATGTTTTTCTCTTTCATGCCGTATCTGTATTTCTTCTTATTTAGCCCCAGATGTCAGATTGGCTTGCATTACTCCAGGCTGAATCATTTGATTTCCTGTCCATGTTCCTAACCTTTCCAGCTCCTCTTGTATCACTTCTCAGTCATTCCTGCTGTTTACAATACCTCTCAATTTAAAGCCATCTGCAAATCTCGTTAACAAACCAATGACTCCATCTCCCCCATGATCACAGGGCATGTTGACTGTAACAGGACCTGACACAAATCCTCCTCCTTCAACTGGATGTTCTGACTTGCTTTAACTTAATATCTTTCTCCATATAATTGCATGTAATTGGTGGTCTGGTGGGTAAGGAGTAGTACTGCCAACCCAAAGGCTAGTGGTTCAATTCCACCAGTTGGTCCATGGGAGAAAGATGGGAAATCTCCTCTCCTGTGATTTGTTGTTGTTATGTGCCGTCGAGTCACCTGAAACACATAGCAACCCTATGTACAACAACCCTAAACCCTGCTCTCTTCTGTGCCAATTTCACTGTCTCCAACACACCTACTCTCATTACCCCAGTCATGGAATCAATCTATCTCATCCAGGGTCTTCCTCTCTTGCACTGTCTCTCCACCCTCCCAAGGATGATGTCCTTCTCCAAGGGCTGGTCCCTCCTTGCAACATGTCCAAAGTATGTCAGAAGAAGCTTCAGAATCCTGGCCTCCAATCCTTGCCTGGTTTCACCCTCTCCAGGATGAACCTGTTTGTTCTCTTAGCAGTTCATGGTATATTGAATACTCTTCTCCAGCACCACAGCTCAAAGGCATCTATTCTCCTTCTATCATCCCTAGTCATTGTTCAGCTCTCTGATACATAGCAAATAATTGCAAAGACCATAGCCTAGATCAAGCGCTCCTTAGTCTTCAGACTGACATCATCGCTCTCCAGTTCTTTGGAATGGTCTCTGACAGCAGACTTTCCCAATGCAGTATGTCTTTTCATTTTTTAGCTGCTGGTGCCAAGAGTGTTGATTGTGGAGCCAAGCAAACTAAAGATGTTAACAATCTCAATCTCTTCACCATCTATCACGATGTTGCCAGTTGGCCCAGTGGTGAGAATCTTGGTTTTCTTGATGCTGAACTTCAATCCATATTGAAAGCTGCAGTCCTTGACCTTCTGCAGCAAGCACTTCAGGTTCTCCTGTTTCACCAAGCAGGGTTGTGTCATCTGCATAATGCAGGTTGTTGATGAGCCCAGCTTCCCAGATACTCTGTTATGCATATAAATTGAAAAGGTATGCAGATAGGACATACCCCTCATGTACACCCTTCCCAATTTTGACCCACGCAGTGTTTCCCTTCTCTGTTCTGACAACTAATTATTATTATTACATATGTATTCCCCAAACGGGTACTTTGGTGGCTTGCTGATAAGGAATTATACGGCCAATGTAAAGCTGTGCCGTTTTTTGTTCTGTTTTAAATTTTTTTTTTATTTTATTATTTTTGTGTGCGTGTACCGTCAAATCAGATCTGACTTGTACAGGAGGAGATTGTCCCTCCTTCCCCGGCACAGCATCTGGTGTATCCGAACCGTGTGCCTCTGGGATTGTAGTTGCAGCTCCTTGCCACTAGGCCACCAGAGCTCCACTAGCTGTGCAGTTTAAATCCATCAGCTGCTCCTTGAAAGAAAGATGGCATATCTCTTCTCTTCTGATTTAGTCTCTGAAAACCTGCTGGAAGGTCAACTATGAGCTGGTTCCAAGTCGATGGTACATAACAGCAATAACATTCTCCCAAATGCATAAAATCCATTGCCAGTGAGTTAGAAGGAACTCATAGCCAGCTCTCCATGGATTTCCAAGGTTCGTTCTCCCTTGGAGTTTCGCTAAATTTGAACATCCGGAAAAGTACAATCTTTCCATTAGTAGTGCAGCTTTATATAAACTGGGCCACCGTTGCTCCCCATACTTTTCTACTCTAGGCAAATCCACTTATGGCAAGCCAAACTTTATACCAAATATTATATGAAAACCCTTGTTCAGGAATTGAAGGAATTACAGATATATAAGTTATAAGATTTCTCTTGTGGCAGATCCTAGAAAATGAGCTGTTTGTTCCCTGAAAGACAGGAGACAGCAAGGGGCCCCCTACAGAGGTAGTGTTACTTCCTGAGCTAGAGTTCACCCTGAGGCATCAAGGTTAATAGTTAAGGGTAAATCAAATTCTTGCATTTGTGAACCCCTCCTTCCTGAGTCAAGCAGGTTTTCAATAGAAACAGCTTGGCTTCATTTGCATTGAATTCTCTTTGTGATTTACTTCCTGATAATTTTCAATAAAGACACAGAGAAGTTTGGCTTGGGGTCTTCAGTCAAGAACTGTTGACCCCTTGTTTTATGCTCTCTGCTCTATCACATTCCTGGCTGTTTGTCTCATTATTAATAATTATAAAATTATTCCATTCTTTGGGACCCTCAGTCTGCAACACACTATATGAAAATTATAATTAATTAATTAATTTTGGAATTATTTGCTTTACAGAATAATTGTTTGTTTATTTTAAGTAATTTAGAGGTAAAGAGCTGTGCTACCAATTCAAGACCATATGGTTCGAATCTACCAGCCACTTCATGGGAGAAACATGAGCAGTCTCCTCACATGCAGTTCACTGCCTCTGAAAACCTGCTGGAGAGTCAGCTGTGAGTCGGTCTGCTTCAATGGCACATAATGACATATTTAAAATACTCTACTGTTGTTGTTATATGCTGTCAAGTTGGAACCAACTTATAGCTAATTCCCAAGTGAGTTTTCAGAGGCAGTAAATCACGTGAAAGGAAACTGATCATCCTTCTCCCACCAAGCAGCTGGTGGGTTCGAACAGTATGTCTTTGGGACTGCAGCACAGTTTCTAAACAGTAGGCAGACAAACAAATAAATCAACAAAAACCAAAAATTCACCTAACTTTGAAAGTGCTTTCTCCTTCAGGCCCCAGGAAACCCATTTTACAGCCAAAAAATAAGGATTCAAAAAGGTTAAGTAATATGCTTATTATATAGAACAGAATATTAATAGATAGCTGACAAAAGAAATACAAATGGATTGATATTGCTAAGTCCCTTTGTTCGTACAAAGGGCTACATATTCAACCACTAACTGAAAGGTTAGTGGTTCAAACCACAGAGGAGCTCTTCGAAGACAAGTCTGACAGTCTATTTTTATTTTGCACACATGGAAATGCCATGAGTTTGAATCAACATAATGGCAACTAGCAAGATGTCAAAAATACTATTTACTATGGTAAATAAATACAAAGTATTGACCTATCATGCAAATAGAATATGATTACTCAAAGCTGTTATTAACTCAATAATATAGATAACACTTACAAAGGCCTCCAATGCATGTGAAAGCTAAACAATGAACAAGAAAGATCAAAGAAGAATCTGAGCTAGAGTTGCGAAAGAACATTGAATATACCATGGACTTCCAGAAGAATGAATAAATCTATCTTGGAAGAAGTCCAGTCAGAAAGCTCCTCAGAAGTTTCACTTTGTCTCATGAACTTTGGAAATAGTAATAGAAGAGACTAGTCCCTGGAGAAGGACACCATATGTGGTGGAGGGTAAGCAAAACATAGGAAGAACCACAGTGGAATGGACTGACACAGTGGCTACAACCACAAGCCCAAGCTGGTGAGGACGGTGAGGACTGCAAAGGCCAAGCAGCGTTTTGTTCTGTTGTTTATAGCATCACCATGAGTCAGAACCACCTCATCTGTACCTAACAACCACAAATGACTGTACAGAACATAGAACTGTATAATCTTCCTTAGAAACTCATTAATTTACAATTGTGTTGTTGTTAAGTACCATCGAATCATAGGCGACTCATAGCGACCCTGTGATCAAAAGTGCTCAACACTTGCGTGACTTTCATCCTTTCTCCAGGTTCATAGGGTTTCCAGAGGCAAGCTATTTATGGAAGTGGATGCCACTCCTGCTTCCAAGCTTGTTTTAATCGGGGAGCACCACCAAACACAGTCCACCATGGTAACCAATATCGCATTTGACACATTAGTGTCACAGTGTTCAGCTTCACAGCGACCATAAGTTACCTCTGTACGGCAAGTGGACACACAAGAGCTATAGGACCTAGAAGAATGTTTGACCAAAAACAATTAAAAACAGTCCTGAGGACCACGGATTAGAGTCACCTACCTTTGTCTTGGTAGCATCACTTTTGGTCCACTAGGCCAACTGGTCTCTATGTTGTTAAGTTCCATTGAATCGTAGATGACTCACAGTGACCCTATGAACAAAGTCCTTGTCATTTCATCCTTTCACCAGGTTTATAGGGCTTCCGGAGGCAAGCTATTTACAGAAGTGGATGCCATTTATTTTAATTTACAATTTGACTTAATTTACAATTATGAACCATTAAAACCCTGACAGCATAGTACATAATGTATCAGGCCACTAACTAAAAGGTTGGAAGTTCCAATTCACCAGTTGTCCCATGGGAAAAGATGGGCCAGTCTCCTTTAAAAGATTTATAGCCTTGGAAACTGACAGGAGGGTCACTATGGGTCAGGACTGACATGACAGCAGTGAGCTGGTTTGGTTTTATTTTAATCTTACCATCTATGAAAAAGAGATAGAATAAGCAAATTATGCTACATCTACACAAGTAAAACAGCATACAGCCATTAAAAAATCATGTCAAATATAAAATGGCTTACAGAGATTTCCTGAACATTAAGTAATAACAAATAATACAGAATAGTATATACTTGCTGCAGAGGGTCAAGGATTACAGCCTCCAATATGGATTGAGGCTCAATGTCAAGAAGACAAAGATTCTCACCACTGGACCAATTGGGAGCATCAGGATGGATGGTGAAGAGATTGAGATTGTTCACAGCTTCAGTTTGCTTGGCTCCACAGTCAACACTCTCAGCACCAGTAGCCAGGAAATTAAAAGATGTATTGCCATGGGAAAGTCTGCTGTTAGAGACCTCTCCAGAGTACTGAAGAGCAATGGTATCTCTTTGGAGACTAAGGTGTGTCTGATACAGGCCATGGTCTTTGATATCACTTGTTATGCATCAGAGAGTTGGACAATGACTAAGGAGGATAGGATAGAAGGAGAATTGATGCCTTTGAGCTGTGGTGCTGGAGAAGAGTATTGAGAGTACCATGGACTGCCAAGAAAACAAACAGATTCATCCTGGAAAGGGTCAAACAGGGTTGCTCCTTGGAGGCAAGGATTCTAAGACTCCATCTAACATACTCTGGACATGTTGCAAGGAATAACAGGTCCTTGGAGAGGGACATCATGCTTGGTAGGGTGGAGGGACAGCGCAGAAGGGGAAGGCGGACTGATTCAGTGACTGGGGTAATCGGGATGGGTGTATCAGAGACGGTACGATTGGCACAGGACAGAGCAGAGTTTAGGGATGTTGTACATAGAGTCGCTATGAGTCGCAAATGACTCGACGGAACATAACAACAACAGTATATACTTTGAGGTCACTATCTATAAAAAATTATGTGTGTGTGCACAGAAAATGAAAGATGAAGAAGAGATATTAATATGTAACAGAATTTATGCACAGCTGACATGGGTCTTCCAATTGGTATCTTGTAAATTTTAGTAATTTAGAAAATAACACATAAAAATGCTCATGCATCCAGACGTGGTTATTCTACCGCTTGCCAGCAAAGTGCAATTTAGAGTAAGATCCAAATAACTTGCTCAAAATAACTGATGTGGTATATTATATTAAGGCTCCATTTTCTTTCTGCATTTCATTCCTCTTCATCTCAATATTCTTGATTAAAGCATTTTTAAAGCAATTCCTTGATGGCCTTCGAGGCTCAATCTCTGCCTATTACAACAAGATTACTTTCTATCTCTGCAATGACTTGTTCTTTTCCTAAAACATCTGACACTCTCACTACATTAAGCAACCCTTATTTCAAAGGCTGCTGGTATTCACCACCTGCTTTCATTCTGCAAATACAGATCAAGGCTTATAAGGTCTTCAGCATTTCTTGAGAAGGGGTGATTGGTATTTGTTGTTAGGTGCCCTCGAGTACGACCAATAGCTAGCTACCTTCAATCCACCTGGTTGAGGGTCTTCTCCTCCTTTGCTGACCCTCTGCCTTTCCAAGCATGACGTACATCTCCAAGGAACATCATATTTGGTAGATTGGTATTTATATTTAGATGATTCTTTTTTTGAATAGGAGTCATGCTGGATTTAACAAGCTAAATGATTATAAGACTTCACTGCGACAATAATCCAAGGGTCATTATATATTTCCAAAAATACCCAAGGGTGGGAACTGAAAACCACTCTATGTCTATAATGGGCCATGGCCAACCTCCCAGTGTCTCTCATCCTCCTTTACTCTCCTGCCTTTTTATAATAACATCCTTGCGACACTGTATGGGCTACTTATATTCTTGCTACTTTTCTTCTGGAAAAGTGGGGAGGGAAGAGAGGGAGTCCCTAGGTGATACAAATGGTTAGCCCAATGGGTTAACAAAAAGGGGAGGTTTCAGTTCACCCAGAATCACCTTGAGAGAAAGGTTTGGAAACCTACTTTTGAAAAATCAGCCACTGAAAACCTTACAGAACACAGTGCTATTCTGACAGACATGGAGTGGCTGGGAGTAACTGTGTTATTCAACTCGTGAGTATCTGTGCTCCTTGTTTGTTACGGGAGGTTAGGGGAGTCCTGTCACCTAAACAAATCACTATAAAATTTCCTTCTAAGTATTTCCTTTTTTTTTTAACCCCTTTTAAACTCGAGTCAGCTTCTGAAATGGTAAGTGAACCAACAAAGCAAGTAATCATTTACTCCCCATCCTCCTCCACTATGAGATTGCAGGATCTGGCACAGCCTGAACTAAAACTACACTGGAGCTAAAAACTGCACCGCCCCTTGCCTTCCATGTTCTGAGAAGCCATCTCTAGCTATAAGAATGACAAGCCAGTGGCAGCTGAGTGACAATCCAGATTGAAATTATACCTCCCTAATATTTTTAGCTCCTGAGGGCAGGCTCTATCACTTTGTCTTTGTATTCTAAAGATAGTACCTAGAAAGCATAAGCATTCACTACTCCTATAGCAGTCTCCTCACTAAGAGATAAGGGAAGCAAACTAGGAAGGTGGTGGCTTAGTGCTGCTGAAGTCTCAAGGCTTCCACATTTAGCAATAGTACACCAACAGATGGATGTCAAACGTAGCATGAATGTCATCTGAATGACTCCAGAACAAGAGGTTGGATAAACCTACCTAAATTGGCTTAAATTTCTATTAAGTCAAGACCTTCCTTAGTGGTATAAATTTTTTTAGTTTCTGAAATTTCCTGATTATGTGTATCCACCCACTCCTTACTTACTGTAGTGCTTAGGTTCCAAACACTAGTTCATCATGCAAAAATCCGCACCATGACTACATTGTTACACAACTAACTGCTTAATTACAATACTATAACCCGTCAAACCACAGAAATTCATTCCAGCCAAGGTGAGGTATAACATTAACTATCTTGCTTTGCACCTCAGCATCTGTGACTGGCAGACATATATTGTTAGTGCACAAAATAGCTGGATAGTTGATTTTTTTTTGGGGGGGGGAGCTCTGGTGGCGTAGTGACAAGGAGATGCATTGCAATCCCTAAGGCAAGTGGTTTGAGGTCATCAGCTGCTCCATGAGAGAAGGAGGGGCAATCTCCTCCTGTGCGATTAACTGCCTCTAAAAACCTACCAGAGAGTCAGCTATGGGTCAGTTCCCAAGCCCATGGCATACAGTACATTTTTTACTATTATAAATGTGAAATGTTTGACAAGCTAGTGAAGATATATACTCTACAGTCCTTACTTGCTCCTTTCTTTTTGGTTATTTTTCCCTCTAAATGTCTACATTCCCTATATTCCCCCACATTTTAAAACCCATTTTAACAGTAGTCACCTTTTGAATTGGATGTTATATATAATACAAAATGTAAATCATGTTCATTAAATGAAAAACAATTTCCTCTTTCATGGAGAAACTGGGGCAACACATACCAGAATAGGCACAATCTCATAGTTTTCAAGTTAGTTAGTTAATTCTTGAATTTGAAATAAAACTATTTTAATGTGTTATTTGGAAAGTATCATGCTTTTTCCACAGCAAAAGACTTCACTCTTTAAAAATGTGACTGCTTGAGAGGGCCATCTTCCCTAAACGATGATCTAACTACTCCTTAACTGCATTTATAAATGTTAAAATTGTCCTATTCTTTTCACTTTCTTAATAAAATAGCAGGATAAATAGCTCTCCCACATGGAAAATACAATTTTTGGAGGCCCAAATTGGCTAGGTTAGCAATTACAAATGTCTTTGATGATGCACAGCTGTCTTCAAGTCTTTAATCACAGATGTCACAAGTATTTGGGGAGAAATATACCTGGAGAATGGACTAGAATGTCTTTCTCCTGAACTTCTTGTTAAGTGTCTCCTTTACTCTCCTTCACAGAGCACAGATGATCTGGAGTAGGTAAGTCCTTTCATTTCTTCATCACCATTTCCTTCTTGTTCCTTTTCACACTCATCTGAAACATGTATAGTACTTAGTAATCTTTTTGGTTTCACTTCATCTCACTCTTTCTCCTATGGAGATCCATCAAATAGTTTCTCATTTGTAGCAAACAACAACAACAAAAGTACTGTTTGTGTTGCACATCACACTGACCAGTCACTTGTGAGGACCCACAACAGTTGCAACACAATATCAAGCAACTTGGCTCCCAGGATAAGAGTGACACACCACAATCTGCAAATTCTTTCCTATTTGTTTCTTAGTTTTGATTGTTATTCTATGTTTCTATGCTCCAAAGAGTCCTTGTCATGTAGCAGGCAAAGTTTTGACCCTTTTATCAAAATGGTAGGCAGTTTGAATTCACAGCCACTCTGCAGAACATTTTTCCCCATGAAGATTTACAGCTTTGGAAATTCAATGGTCAGTTGTCTTGAGTCAGCATGGACTAATCAACTGCAGACTACTTTTTGGCCTTTGCTATTTATGACCTCTGGGTGGTGCAATTCACACTGGATTTAAAACCACCCAGCAGTGTGCTAAGGAAAGGTCTGAAATCTGTTTCCACATAGATTAAAGCAAAGAAAAGCCTACTCTGACACATGGGGTCACCATGAGTTAGAACAGACTCAAAAGTAAACAGATTCTCACTGATTTGTCTCTTCTCAAAAGAATTCCATTACTGCATTTTCTCATTTCTTTTCTTCTGTTGAAGAAAGTAAGTCATCATTATTAACCATGATATCAACCACTGACTATACACAAGGACCCCACATGATGGACTACACAGGAACCTTTATCTGTGGAAAGTATTATTAGAGAAGTTCAATATCAGCAGCCAAGACCAGGCCAGATACTGACTGTAGGATAGACCATCAATCACTAATGTGCAAGTTTAAAGTGAAGATGAAGAAAATGAAAGCAAGTCCACAAGGACCAAAATATGACATTAAGCTTATATCATCTGAACTTAATGATCATCTCAAGAATAGGTTTGAGGCACTGAAAAGCTAATAATCAAAGACCAGATGAGCTGTGGGATAACAACAAAGACATTATCCTTGAAGAAAGCAAAAAGTCATTACAAAGAATGGAGGACAAAGGAAAGGCCAAAATGGAAGATAGAAGACTTTCTGAAAATGCACTAGAATGCCAAGAAGCCAAAACAAAGGGGAAGAAAGGCCAAAGTAAAAGAGATGAACAGAAGATTCCAACTAGCTGTTTAAGAAGACATAGCATAGCCTAGGCCTTCTATGTTTGATCCCAGTTTTGTCTTATAACTTTTATGAGTTTAGACTTTACACCCAGGTCTCTGATCCACCTTGCGTTGGTTTGTGAATTGAGTTGATTGTGAGATGTGGATCCTGTTTCAGCTTTCTGCAGGTAGCAATCCAGTTTTGCCAGCACCATTTGTTGAAGATATTTTCCTTTTCCCATTTGATAGGTTTCATTTTCTTGTCAAATATAAGTTGACCATAGAGAGCTGAGTCTATTTCTGGGTTCTCAAATCTGTTCCATTCACTGATCTATATGCCTATCATTGTACCAGCACCATGCTCTTTTGGTTACTACCACTGTGTAGTAGGTTTTGAGGTCAGGGAGTGCTGTGATTCCCACTTCATTTTGTTTCTCAGAAAAGTGATTGGCTTATTCAGGGCCTCTTGCCTCTGCAAATAAACTTAACAATTTCTATTTCAATCTCCTTGAAAAATGAATTTGGTATCTGTATTGGGATTGCGCTGAGCATGTAGATTGGTTTTGGTAGGATTGTCATTTTCACAATACTGAGTCTTCCTATCCATGAACAGGGTACACTTTTCCATTTCTTTAGGTCTTTTACTGCATCTTGCAGAAATGTGCTGTAGTTTTCTTTGTATAGGTCTTTTATATCTCTAGTTAGGTTCACCCCCAAGTATCTCAATTTGTGGTTGGCTATTATAAATGGTATAGCTTTCTTGATTTCCTTCTCCGAGTTCTCTTTGTTACTATGGTGGAATCCTACTGATTTTTGGATATCGATCTTATCTCCTGCCACTCCTAAATTGGCCTACTAGTTCTAATAGGTTTTTTGTTGAGTCTTTGGGGTTTTCTGTGTACATTATCATATCACCTGCATATCGCAATAGTTTAACCATCTCTGCTGATCTGGATGCCTTTTATTTCCTTCTCTTGACTGCAAAATACAGCCAGAAATGCACAACCTAAAGAGGATAAGATTGATGAATGGGTCCTTCTAAAGATTAAATTCCTGTGTACATCAAAAACATTTCCCAACAGGGTAAAATGAAAACCTACCAACTGGGAACAAACATTTGGCAATACCATCTCAGACAAGAGTCTCATAATGAAAGTTTATAGAATACACCTGGGCCTCCACAAGAAAAAGACTGATAACCCAATTACAAAATGGGCAAGACATGGAAAGAGTTTTCACAGAGGAAGATATTTGAATGGTCAACAGACAAATGAGGAAATGCCCCAAATCACTGGCAATAAGGGAGAGGCAAATCAAAACCACAATGAGATACCATCTCACTCCAGTAACAGTGGCAAAGTTTAACAGGATAGCAAATAATAAATGTAGGAAAGGATGCGGCATGATAGGAACTCATATATTGTTGGTAGGATTGTAAAATGGTACAACCATTCTGGAATGCAGTTTGGCACTCAAAGTACTGAACATAGAAATTCCATATTACCCAGCTATTCCATTGCTTGAAATATACCCTGAGAAAATTAGAACTGAGGCACAAATGGAGACTTGTACATCAATGTTCATAGCAGTATTATTCACCATCGCAAGAACATGGAAACAGCCAGATGCCCAAATACAAATGAATGGATTGAGAAGTTGTGCTACATTCATACAATGGACTACTAGGCAGCACACAGAAGCAATGAATAATGGAGGGCATTATGCTGAGTGAACTAACTCAATCCCACAAGGACAAATACTGAGTAAAACTATTATTGTAGAATGAGTATGGAGTATGAAGATTCAAGGGGGGAAGGGTAGAAGTAGATGGATGAGAATGGGTGGGGTGGTGTTAATCATAGGTTTGCACAATTTGATGAGAGGGTGAAGGAAATGGGAAAGATCTTGAGTGAAAAACAATGTATTCGAACTCTAAATAAATCAGTATGTAAAAAGAAGACAAAGCAAAGTAATATAATGAAATGTGATAAATAGCGATAAATCAGTATATAAAAAAAGAAGACAAAGCAAAGTAATATAATGAAATGTGTAAACAGCTGGAGTTAAAAAATTAAAAGAAGAACTTGCTCAGTATTTTTTAAGATAAAAGAACTGAAAAACAAATTCAAGTCTCTAGTTGAAACAAAATCTCGAACGATCCAGGAAGCATCTAAAGATGAAAGTAATACATACAGTCACAGTACCAAAAAAAAACTGGCCTACACAGACTCATTTCAGGAAGTAGCATATGATGAATTGCCAATGGTAATGAAGGAAGAACTTTAAGATGACTTGAATGTACTGGCATAAACAAAGCCGCTGGAATTGATGAGATACCAACGACATGTTTCAACAAACAGATGCAGCCCTGGACACATTACCTACCCTATGCTAAGAAATTTGGAAAACCACTATCTGGCCAAGAGACTGGAATAGTTTTCATTCCTAAAAAATGGTGATCTAACAGAATATGGAAATCAGTGAACAATATTAAAATCACATGCCAGCAAAATCTTGTTGAAGATTACTCAAAATCAGCTAAAAGAGCAATTACAGAGAACTGCCAGAAATTCAAGTAGGATTGAGGAGACCATGGCACCTGAGTTATCACTGTTGTTGTTGTGTATGTATCGCTGAAACCACCACACAACTGACCCTCCAGCATATTTTCAGAAACAGTCCCATCCTTCTCCCTTAGAATAGATGTGGATCAGGGTTGCAGCACAGGTCTTACCACTAGGCCACCACAGCTCTCCATCATTTGTGATGTCAAATGGATCTTGGATGAAAGCAGAGACTACCAGAAGGATGTTTATTTATTTTATTGCCATGTAAAGGCATTTGCTTGTGTGAATCACAACAAATTATGGCTAACATTCAGAATGTCAGAACACTTAATTGTGCTCATGTGAAACCTATACTTAGACTAAGAGGTTGTTGTTCAAGCAGAGCAAAGGACAGCATGATTTAAAAATCAAGAAAGTGTGCCTCAGGGCAGTATCCTTTCTCCATAACTATCAATCTGTATGAATAAAATCTGAACAAATCATTCGGGAAGCTAGGCTTTACAAAGAAGAACGTGGCCTCAAGATTGGTGGAAGACCCATCAACAACCTGCTTTATGCAGATGACACAACCTCCCTTACTGAAAGTAAAAAGGACCTGAAGTACTTCTTGCAGAACATGAAAGACTACAGCTTTCAATGTGAATTACTGTAACATCAGGAAAACCACAATCCTCATCACTGAGCTATTAGACAATAGCATGATAGGTAGAGAAAAGATTAAAATTGTCAAAAATGTCATCTTATTCAGATTCACAATCAACACCCTGGATACCACCAGTATTCAAGAAATCAAAAGACATATTATTGCATTGGGAAAATTCACTAACGTGCACCTGATCCAATCCATGGCCTTCTCAATTTTTTGTGCATCTGAAAGTTGACAATGAAGTACTGAATATCCCATAGACTGTTACAAGAACAAGTGTATCTTGGAGCAAGTGCAACCTAAGTGGCCTTTTTAGAGGCAAAGATGGTGAAACATTTCACAAACTCTGAGTATGCTGTTAGGAAGAGCTACTCCTTGGAAAAAGATATCATGCTTAGAAAGGTGGAGGGTCAACAAAAAAGAGGATGAGATGGACTGCCACATGACTGTAAAATTGGCCTCAGGCATTATCAGAGACGATGAAGATGGCACAGGGCAGGGCTACAACTGATCAGGTTGCTATGGGTTGTAGCCAACTGGATGGCATCTAACGAGGACCTTTTATTTGGAAACCACAGCTCATCTGTAACTAAGATTTGCGTTCTTAAGATACAGAGATATCAACAAAGATGTAGTTGACTTCTTATGTAAGAAGAGTACTTACACAGCACAATAATTATATTTGGAAAAACCTATGTATTTCTTTCTGCACATGTAAATTAACTGCAATTAATTTTTAATTTTAATTTTTTAAGGAGACAGGCCCTGAATTAAGCCAGCTAGCCAGCTGAATTACCCAATCTACTATACTTTTTGCTAACCTAGTTTTCCAGGTGAGTCTCAATGGTTTTTTGGGATTTTTTTTCTCATTCCGTGTCTCACATTACAGCCAAATCTCCCCCCCCCACCCCCCGCTGGCCTAGTGACAAGAAACTGCACTGCAATCCCAGAGGTAGGCAGCTCAAATCCACCAGGTGCTCCACTGGAGAAGGAGGGGCAATCTCCTCCTGTCAAATCTGATTTGATGGTAGACACACAAAAAAATAATAATAATAAAATTGGGGAGGGGGTGGGCATGGAGAAAAATGCAACAATGAATGTATGGAAATCCAAAATCTCTGTAAATGTTCATTAAAATTAATTTATTAAAAAAAGGGAAAGAATGTTTTTATACAATCTACCATGTGAGATGCCAGCTTAAAAAAAAAATCCCAAAACACACACACACACACACACACACACATACACACAAAACCCAACACAAACTGATCTTTACTGAATACCATGAGCTAGGCTCTTAGATATAAAGCATATTCTTAATAGAGTGCACTAACTAGTTTGAAACAGAGGTCTTCCATCTAACTAGCTCAGTCTCATACAATTCAGACAACAGTAGGACTGTTCCCCTCCCTTCCTCTTATACTGTTTCAAAACAAGGAAAATACAATGCTGAGGAAATACTGGCGTGACTTTTGAATGATTTATAGTACTACTGACGGGGGTGGGGGGGTGGAAGGAAACTTCCGCAAAGAGGGGAGCCTCTAGACAGAACAGGGCAACTCTGTAGGCAGCTGGAGTCTTCTCAACTGTCTTGCCAGAACTTTATGGAAGTCCAGGGACTTAACAAATGACTTAGGGTCATGTGTACTGAAGAAAATATTGTCTCTTACCACATATGGGAAATAATTCTGTCTTCTGCTTTCCCAAATTCTTTGAACAATAACAGAAGGCTTTGATGCATTTCTTTAAGATGCAAGGTGTGAGAAATTAGTTCCCAACTTCCCAGTTACTGAATATTTCTTGATTGCTGACTTTGCTCTTTTCCTTTACCCCACCCCTAAATAACTGGCCTTTAGTTAATAATCCACTGTTAGGCTACATTTTATGCCCTCTCCACTGGCATGTTCAAAATATCCATTTAGAATTGAAAGTTTTCTAACAAAATATGCCGTAAAAAGTATTTCCAGAATAAAAATCCAGATTTTAATACTATTTATTCATATTCCGTTATTTAGGCCTGTGTTTGTTTTCCAAACTTGCCTTATTAAAAATCCAGTGGGCCTTGGAGGTGGGGTGGGGTGTAAAGAAAATGAGAACAATCCAGTGGGGACCTGGAAAGACAGAGTAATGGTGAGCATAGTTCAATAGTGATTAATTTTATAAAACATAATGAATGGGAATGATTGTATGAAACACAAAGTGAATAAAGGCTAGAATGAAACAATGTATATGAACTTTGTAAGCAAACCACTATATTATTTTTTTTTAAAAAAAGGGGGGTGAAACAAAAAAAAAAACACCCACATAGGCAGCAAAACACAGAATTAATGTCCTATCCTGGTTAAAATCACCATTTTGTAATTTTCAATTAAATGGAACATCACTACATTGTCTCAGTTCACCCATGGATAATTTAAGAGATATACAGAGTATAAAATAAATAAAACATGTAGTTTTAAACAAATGTGAATATAAAATAGTTGAGTGAAACATCTGAGGTTTAACAGGAATTCATAGCCTAGAGAAACCAAAACAAGTTGCCATCATTGGTTCTGATTCAGTGACCCCGACTGTGCTCTGGATGGTGTTCAATGGCTGGGTTTCCCCTGACACCCCTGGGAAGTGGACTTTCAAGTCTTTCTTCCAAGTCATCTCAGAAGATCTCTACTCTTTTATAGCCTGAGCTCTCCCAGAGCACAGGAGGCATGTGTAACAGAATGTATGGACATAAAAAGGATGCTGTACCCAGCTTAGTTCTATTGTTGTTTACCATTGAGTGGCAACTGACCCTCTGGCGGGTATTCAGAGGCAGTTAATCTCAGGAGAGGAGACTACCCATCCTTCTCCTACAGGACTGCAGCGCAGCTTCTTGCCATAAGGCCATCAGAGTCCCCTGAACAACTTTACCAACCACTAAAAAAATTCTTGTCAATGAAAACATTTGCTTCTAGGAATGCAGTAATATTAAATCAGAATTCAATAAACGTTCAGGCAATTTGAGATTTTATTGAGAAAATAGCTATTTTGATATATCCAGTTTCTCATTTATCAGAATAAATTTTTTACAACATAAATCATCATTACCACTTCTGCGTAAACATATTGTCTCTAAGTAAAATATATTTATATGAGGCAAGGTTAGAATAATGAAATTATGGCCAGCATTAAAAGATTTTTTAATTTATAATGAAATTATAACATTTGTAAACTAGATGTTAAGCTTTTATTAACCATTCAAATATAAGCTTGGTGAAACAGAAGGAGTGTGCATACACATATATTTACTTACGTTCTTCACTGTAAATACTCTTAGAAGCTAAAGTTGCATTTCAGATACCCACATCCAAATAATATAAATATTTAAAGATATTATGTCCCATTTTAAGAAATTAAAAAAATGGAGTCAAAACAGAAATAGTTAAACTTCACTCAATTTAAAATCCTGAGTGTGTCATGTCCCTCCTTCTCATGGCAATAAAGACCCAGGGTTGCAGAAGTGGCTAATAGGTCTGAAGAAACAATGGCAAACACAACCTTCTCTATAGTGCAAGACTCACTGACCTGATGCGAACCCTGGCGAGTCACTATTCTTCATTTCCAAGGATCTGGAATATGTAAACTAAATGATTAAAAGACATTTCTCTGAATCTGCACTAAGAAAAAGGGGGGAAAAATCCCAAAAGATCTAAGAGCTCTTTATGTGGTTAGATGCTCACCATTACATAACTCAAACTTCAAAGGTAAGCGTTCTATTCAAATACACATTGCTGAGTGCCAGGGAGTGACCTGTGACTCATTACGACCCTCCTGGGCAAAGGATAATTACTACAAAGGCTTGCCTGGGCCATAAAGATTGCCAGGTCCTTCCTCCAGGGCTACTGATGGGTTTGAATCAATCACTGTCCAGTTAGCAAGTGAGTGTTAACCATTGCTCCAACAAATCTTGCACACACAGTTCCAAACACACATAAAACAAGCAAAAAATATCACTATGTCTACTAGTGATAGAGCATCATATTTGAGATGAAATCAAGCATATTTAACCCCTTCAAATTTGGAGGTCTAAACCAAACCAGAAAGCAAACTCTTGCCATTAAGTCAACTGACTGTTCGTGGCCCTGTAAAACAGAGTAATCCACAGGGCTTCCAAGGCTGTCAATCTTTTACAAAGGCACACAGCTTCATCTTCCAACCATAAAGCAGCTAGAGGGTTCACATCTCCAAGGTTTTATAGTTACTTCGCACATGCTTTACCCACTTTACCCATGTTTGAGGTTTAAATATTTTAGGATATAAACACAACTAAGAATTTAATGAAAATGACAAAAAATGCACACATGCACAAGTTTACACACACACACATCCACAACCATAAATATCAAGCACTCATTACCAATGATTCAGAACCCTCGCACAGCTGACCCTCCAGCGGGTTTTTGAAGCTGTAAATCACCCATCTTTATCCTGAGGAGTTGCCAGGAGAGTCAAACTGTAAGAGAGGTGCAGCTTTTAGGTTAGCAATGCAACCCTCAGTGGACCACGCTACCAAAGTTCCCTATTGGTATGTATGTTTACACACACACACACATATACATACACACTACATATACATAAAAATAGCATAACCGGCTTACTTGTGATTATCTATAAACCTCTACTGTCTTTTGGCATAGTCCAATAAGTCCTAGAAAATTGTTTTGGAATTCCATATTGGCTTCAAATCCATCTCACAGATGCCTATGAAATGGTTAGTTGTCTAAATCGGTAAGTTTGGATCTTTGCACAGCTATTTCAGGCTGGGGCGGTACAAGAGGGCAGGACTGACCAGGGGCCTCACATGGACCTTAGCAGCCAATTTATAAATAAATAAATTTATATTTCATCAACCAGCTCCATAGTCCAACAGAGTTCTAACATATTTCATCTCTACTCAGCAGAGGGACACCACCACAGTAAACTTTTGCAATGAATGGAAACAAAAACACAGTAAGGCAGCATTTCCATAAGTGAACACAAGTCCTACAAAATAGCTACTTTTATAAAGATAAAGCATTAAAATAAATTTGGGGAATTCACTGACACAAAGTCAACTTCAACTCGCAGTACCTTCTATTGGGTTCCCAAGGCTATATACTGAAATTGCCCAATTTCTGCCATAGAGTAGTTGGCGGATGAACTGCCAGACATACATAGGCCTTTAGGTTAACAACGCAACTCACTATGTTGCTTGTGTTATCAGAACAGCAATTTAGTGAGGATCTTGTTAAGAGGTGTCATCCAGTGGACTACAGCTCATACAGACCCTAAGAACAGATCTGAACCTTGCCCTATCTTGTGTCATCTTCACAATCTCTGATATGCTCAAGCTCATCTTGTAAAAGGTCTTCCTCTTTCTCTAACTTTGTACTTCTTCAAATTAGTGAAAAGGAATGTAAAATGGTTTGGCTGGAGATTTATACTGCCTGACAGCACAGCATAGTTCCTGAAAAGTCTTAAATACCTTTACCTCTGACCCAACCATGTCCCAAACTTCATTTCGTGGCAGAACCCCTTATTCATAAATTAATAATAGTTTATAAAAAAGATTAATTTCAAATTCTTACAATAATAAAAAAATATAAAACTTTTTCTCTTGGGAACTGTGTGTATGGGTTTTTAAAAGATTTCTTTAGGGAAACTGGTATCTTGTGCTTTGGAGACTTTGTGCTCCACTCGAAGGCAGTCAACAATATACTCTCTACTCACAACCCTCCAACTCTAAGATGCCCTTTCAATTTTTTCCTGTCACTGTGCAAAAATATTAATTCTCATCATTAATCTATGGTATATCCAACTGGGACAAATCATTTCCATCCCCTTTTTAACTGCTAGAATATTCCACGTCTAGCACAGCAGCTTTGAATCAGGGTAGATTAAATGGTTCCTTAGGCAAATACTTTACTCCAATAGGAATTTTGTGTTCAATTATTTTTCAAAGTCATAAACAATGCAAACAAAAACACGCCTACATTCTCTGTGTGGAAATCAGCATTTTAAAAATCTATGAAACCTTAATTAAATCGTGAATATAAAGTATTACTGACCTAACTCCAACCCTAACTCCAAATACCTCACTGCTGTCAAGTCAGAGCTGATTCACAGCTGACCCTTCAGGGGGTCTGCAGAGGCTGTAAGTGTAGGGGAGGAGACAGACTGTCATCCTTCTCCATTAGAGCAGCTGGTGGATTCAAACTACCTGCCTTCGGCTTGGCAGTGCAGCTCCTTACCCACTAGACCATTAGCGCACCGCATTGCCATGGGAAAGTCTGCTGTTAGGGACCTCTCCAAAGTACTGAAGAGCAATGGTGTCTCTTGGGAGACTAAGGTGCGTTTGATACAGGCCATGGTCTTCACAATCACTTGTTATGCATCAGAGAGTTGGACAATGACCAAGGAGGATAGAATTGATGCCTCTGAGCTGTGGTGCTGGAGAAGAGTACTGAGAATACCATGGACTTCTAGGAAAAAAGATTCATCCTGGAAAGGGTTAAACCGGGTGGCTCCTTGGAGGCAAGGATTCTGAGGCTCCGTCTAACATACTTTGGACATTTTGTGAGGAGATACCGGTCCTTTGAGAAGGACATCACGCTTGGGAGGGTGGAGGGACAGCGCAGGAAGGGAAGGCCTCTATGAGGTGGACTTGGGATTCAGTGACTAGGATAATCGGGATGGGAGTGTCAGAGACAGTGCAATTGGCACATGACAGGGCGGAGTTTGGGGCTGTTGTACATAGGGTCGCTATGAGTCACAGGCGACCCGACGGCACATAACAACATGTTTAAATAGCATGAAAACATTAAAAACACAAATGTCAAAACAAAATAAAACACAAATGCCAATTGCACAAAGCGATATAGGAACATTTTGTGTCAAGAAATCTGGAGACCACCACTTGGCCAACTGACTGGAAGAAAACTATATTTGTTCCCATTCCAAAGAAAGGTGACCCAACAGAGTGTGGAAACTATAGAACAATATCATTGATTTCACATGCAAGCAAGATTCTATGAAGATTATCAAAAAATTACTGGAACAGCACATCAGCAGAGAACTGCCAGAAGTCCAGGCTGGGTTTAGAAGGGGTCATGGTACTAGGGATATTGTAGCTAATGTTAGATGGATCTTGGCTGAAAGCAGGGAATACCAGAGGAATGTCTATCTGTGCTTCATTGATTATGCAAAGGCGTTTGACTCTGAGAAGAATGGGAATCCCAGAACACTTGATCATGCTAATGCTAAACTTGAACCAAGAAGCAGTCGTCAGAACAGAGCAAGGAAACACTGCATGGTTCAAAATTGGGAAGGGCGTAAACCAGGGATGTGTCCTGTCTCCATACCTTTTCAACCTCTATGCAGAACAGATCATCCGGGAGGCTGGGCTCTATGAGGAGAAATGCAGCATCAGGATTGGTGGAAGATCTATCAACAATCTGCGTTATGCAGATGACACAATCCTGCTTGCTGAAACTGAGGAGGACCTGAAGCGCTTGCTGCAGAGGGTCAAGGACTGCAGCCTCCAATATGGATTGAGGCTCAATGTCAAGAAGACAAAGATTCTCACCACTGGACCAATTGGCAGCATCAGGATGGATGGTGAAGAGATTGAGATTATTCACAGCTTTAGTCTGCTTGGCTCCACAATCAACACTCTTGGCACCAGCAGCCAGGAAATGCAAAGACGTATTGCGATGGGAAAGTCTGCTGTTAGGGACCTCTCTAAAGTACTCAACAACAATGGTGTGTCTCTGGAGACTAAGGTACGTCTGGTACAGGCCATGGTCTTTGCAATCACTTGTTATGCATCAGAGAGCTGGACAATGACCAGGGAGGATAGGAGAACTGATGCTTTTGAGCTTTGGTGTTGGAGAAGAGTGGTGAGGGTAGCATGGACTGCTAAGAAAACAAACGGATTCATCCTGGAGAGGATTAAACCAGACTGCTCCTTGGAGACAAGGATTCTGAAACTTCTTCTAACATACTTTGGTCATGTTCTAAGGAGGGACCTGTCCTTGGAGAAGGACATCATACTTGGGAAGGTGGAGGGCAGGTGCAGGAGGGGAAGGCCCTCTAGGAGGTGGATTGATTCGGTGACTCGAGCAATCGGGATGAGTGTGTCGGAGGCAATGAGATTGGCACAGGACAGAGCAGCGTTTAGAGCTGTAGTACATAGGGTCGCTATGAGTCGCAAGCGACTCGACAGCATATAACAACAACAACATGTAAGAACATGGCAAAATTAATTTGTAAAGTCAAGGACTGTTGTTGTTAGGTGCCATCGAGTGCAACCCACAGTGGCTCAATGAACAACAGATCTGAACCCTGTCCTTTCCTGTGCCATCCTTACACTTTCTGACACCATCAGAGCCCATGTGGCAATCACTGTGTCAATCCATCTGGTCGAAGGTCCTCCTCTCCTTCACAGATGCTCCAACTTATGACAGCCTCTTTTGCTAAATGTGCTTATTCTCTTTGAGGGTACAAGGAAACACTTTCTACCTTCCCAACTATGGCAAAATCCCTTACAGAAGCACTGTCAGTCAAAAATCAGTTTTCACTTGATAGTACATAATACCAAAGCCAAAGGTGTAAAATAAAAAGTCCACAGAAATGCCCCACTTCTGTCATCAAAGCACAGTTCCAGCAAACATCATATGCTATTAATTATCTAGGAGAAAACAAACACAAGCCATGGAGAAAGACCTTTCACAAAAGTACTTCAAGGACAAAATGGTATGTGCTTAATATTTAAAATAGTATTTTAAACCATAATTTAATAAAACACTAGATTCTTAATCATAACTTGTGTAGATAATCACAAACTTATTATTGTTGTTGATTGCCTTTGAGTCAAGCACAATTCATAGCGACCCTATGAACAGAATGCTTGAAGCTCCTCTACAACTATCAACATTTATCAAAGTTCACAGTTTCCTGAGCATTTTGTTTAGGAAGTGGTTGCCACTCCTGAATCATAAACTTACTTTCTTAAATTTACTTTTTATAAAGAAACCTGTTACCTTAAAATAACTCTAGAATGACCAGAAGTTGTGAAAATAGTGCTAAGAGATCCCATAAACCCATCACTCAGTTTTCTGACCACACACTTAGGCATTTCTATTTTGGTTTTAAAAGGATTAAAATACTTCCGTTTCTGAAACACTGTCAAAAATGTAGCAAACAAGTTTGGAGGAGGCTCTAAGGAAATATCACAAATTCAAATTCAACAATTAATACCTCAGGAGAAAGATGGGCAATGCCCCGTGTGATTTAGAGCTCCTAAGAATCCACTGAAGGTCAGCTGTGAGCTGGCTCCGACTCTATAGCACGTAACAATGAACACATGAAGCTACTTCAACCAATTGGTTTTCTGAGAAGCCATCACTGTGTCCAATTTATTCGTCAGTTTATGATGTTTAGTTTTTATCCCTTTCAACAATCTTCTGAAAATTATAATTTAGTTGTGACTGAAATAAGTTCATACTTATTTTATTTAGTAAGTATCTGTTGCTGTGGGCTGACCTAATCTGGACTCGGAGTAGCCCTACAAGACAGAGTGAAGCTGCCCTGCAGGGTTTTAGAGGCTGCTGTTTTTATGGAAGAGGTCTGCCACATCTCCTCCTCAAAGCAGCTGGAGAGCTGGAATCAGCAACCTTTCCGTGAACAGTGGAGGAGCCAAGCATTTAACCACTGTACCATCGGGGCACCTTGGTAGTGTATCAAGCAATATTAAGTAAAATTATAAGTAAAAATTAACACTCCTGGTTTCGGGTTTAATATAAAATCACCAACCCTAATTATTGTTATATCTCGAGTCGTCTGCGATTCATAGCAATCCTATGAAGAACAGCTATGAAGTCTGCCTATCCTGAGCCAGTCTCACTGGCTCCAACATACCTATTCTCATTACTCCAGTTACTGTGTCAATTCATCTCATCCAAGATCTTCCTCTCTTGAGCTGTCCCTCCACCATTCCAAGCATGATACCCATCCTCCAAGGACTGGTCCATCGTGGACACATGCCCAAAGTATATGAGACGGAGCTTTAAAATCCTTCCCTCCAAAGAGAAACTTGGTTTTAACCTCTCTAAGGCAGACCTATTTGTTCTCTTGGCAGTCCAAGGTATGTTCAAGACTCTTCTCCAGAAAAACGCATACACCCATTCTTCTTCTGTCATTCTTGGTCACTGTCCAGGTCTCTGATGCATAGCAAGTAACTGCAAAGACCACAGCCTGGATCAGGCAAACCATATTCTCTAGACTGACATCATTGCTCTTTAACACTTGGAGGGGTCCCTGACAGCAGGCTTCCCTAAAGCAATTCATCTTTTGATTTCCTGACTGTTGGTGCCAAAAGTGTTGATTGTGGAGCTTAGCATGCTGAAATTGTTTACAACCTCAATCTCTTCTCCATCTATCATGAAGCAGTCAATTGGTCCAGTGGTGAAAATCTTTGTCTTCTTGATGTTGAACTTCAATCCATACGAACCCCCAAAAAGAATAAAAACCCATCTAAATCAAAATTAGACTTGCTAATGACAACTTTCTACACAATAAAACTTTTGAAAGAATGATCATCCTCAACATTCTTTACAAGTTTGTTGTGTGCCATCAAGTCGACTATGACTCACAGCAATTCTAGAACCACAGATTTGAACTTTGCCCTATCCTGTGCTATTCTCCACCATCTCCAATATACTCAAGCCCTCTGTTACAGTCACTGTGTCAATCCATCTTGATGGTCATCCTTCTAGTACTATCTAAATCATCATAATTATAGTTGGTAGACGGCAGACTTTCATCCTATTGGCAATATATGACCAATTGTCCTAAGCTTATACTTGTTGTTAGGTACCACGGAGTAGACTCAAAACAACCATATGTAGAACAGATCAAAACCTTGCCCAATGTGGTACTTAACAAAAATGCATTCCGCGGCCTCCGGCTCGGGGCGAGCCGTCGCGGCCCTTTGCCCAGGGCGGGCTGACCTTGGCCCCCGGCTCGGGGCGAGCCATCACGGCCCTCTGCCCTGGGCGGGCTGCCCTCAGCCCTCAGCTCGGGGTGAGCCGTCGCGGCCCTCAGGGTGAGCTCCTCAGTCCCCAGATTGTGCCATCTGACCCCTGGGTGGGGAAGGAGAAAAAAAAAAGAATGCCTAGGGTATCCAATGTTACCTAGGCCACCTTCTGCCACCCTCCCCCCCAGTAACCTGAAAGCCAACACCCTCAACACCCTTCTATTTGTAACTCACAAGTTTGTTCTCTCTAGGTTTGCTCCCTTTCCTATAGGTAACCTTACCACTGAGTTTTACTCCAGAATTGACCCTGAACCCAGTGCCAGTGACAAAAAGGAAATACAGCTGACAGCTAAGGAAGCAAAGGAGGATGGAGCCTCTAGGTTCAACCAGCCATCCCCACTGGATCCGCCTGGGAAAACACTCTGCAGTCCAGAGGGGAGCAAATGACAGGAAAATATCTTCTAACAGAGCAAGAAGGCAAGCAGCTTTAACCCAAGACCACCAGTAAGGCGATAAAGCGTCCTCCCTTCCCCCCTTTACATCTATGCCCCTGTTCAGCATGAAGAAACCAGAGAGTCGGCATCCAATTCCCAAATCAATAAGACAGTTGGTTTAATTACCATTGGAAAATGCTTGTCATTCCTCTGTAGTATCTGGTCCCCTCTGGACCCTCATCATTTCCTTCACCTGCTCCCCCCACCGACCAAGCTGTGCAGCTCTGCAACTGCATCCTGGCCCATCCTCACCCTTCTGCCCCCAACCCTCACCTCCTTGTACCCCCAATTATGTTTTTCCCAATAAAAAAAAATTGCATTCCATTTTATCTTATCTACTAACATCACCTTTGAAAGAAAGCTGGTTTACAGTATTTTGTTTCAGACAATGGATCCCAGCAAACTCAAACTTTGTCTAAAATATATCCTGACAAGCTGATCACAAGCCCTGAGCCCAGTCTGAAATTTGTTTCTTCCCAAAAGTTTCCTCCATGGATGGCCAGGCCCTTAGGTGTTCTGAGTTCAGTTACACTGTAGAGATGAGGTCTGGTGGTGCAGAAAGTAAACAGTTGCCTAATAATCAAAAGGCTGATGGTTCAAACTTATCAGCCATCCTAAGGGAGAAAAGCGTGGCAGTCTGCTAAAGATTAACAGCCTTGGAAATCCTACAGGACAGAGTAGTTGGCCTATAGAGTCACTGAACCTGCAACCAACAGAAAACACTAAGTATCACTCATTTGCTTTACAAAAATTTCACCTAATTACCCAATATATTAATTCCCATTTATTTATATCTCATTTTTCATTCAAGGAAAAGTAATTTGAGCTATTTAATCTAAGGCTACAGAAAATTCAAGGCAGGAATGACCAACATAGCAAACAAATCATTTCTATAGTTGTGTTTTTCTTGTCTAAAAAGGACATCAATCCTTTGGATTGACGCAGTGACTACCACAACGGGCTTGAGCATGACAAAGGTTGTGAGGATGATGCAGGATGCGGCTAGGTTCAGATCTGTTCATCATAGGGTCACTATGAGTCATAGGTGACTCAACAGCGCCTAACAACAACAGAAAGGACAAATATTCGTTATGCTAAAATCATGTCTCTTGATTAAAATTTTCAGCATATTAAATATAATACATTTCTTGGTAGATACCTGTGCATTTTAAGAACATAATTTCCCAGTCTTACAAAAATTTAAACACATCTTTTAAGCTCATGAACATGAGCAGTTTTATTGGAGGGGAAAAATTCACAAAAGCCAACATTATCTTTTGTATTTGCCTATGATGTTAAATTTGTCATTCCATTTTAGAATCATTATTATTGGCATACTTCTTTCCACTATTTTTTTTTCTTCTAAAAAGTAACTTTAATTGTCCTATTTTACAAGTGTTTTACAATTGTAAGTAATTTCAAATCCTTTCTGGAAAGTTTAATATAAATCATGATTGAAAATGACTAATCCTGACTAAAGCACAAACACATGTTTGATTAATGTATTAACCGTCCTTCCTCCATATATCTCAGTCCCAGAGAAAGTACCATGGTCATGATTTTCAAGGTAAAATATTCACACAGATTATAGACTGTTAGACTCTAACAACCTGCCTTTGCACTCATCCTGTTACAGAAGAAATGTGAAACTCACTAGGTACTTTCTCCAAATATGTCCAAACAGATGAACAAGATTTAAGACTACCTTAGTGCTCATTTACTTGAAACTTTCAAGAAAAAACATTTACCGTTGATCCAAAGACTTTTGAAAATAGTTACCTAAACTCAAAATAAACAGGGAAGACAAGAGTCAAACACAGCTGAGCTCCACTCAAGCTCAAATGAGATGAGTCTCTTAACTGCAAAGCTTGTTTACTTAACGTGGGTTTCTGTAGGACTTGAGAAGATTTGCTGAGCACCATAGTAATCTCTTAAGACACTAATCAAAAGCATAGTCCTCTATTTAAAAACCCCAGAAGTGGGTTTAGGACAACAGAAGCACCTCAGCCACTGATATAAGCATGTTTCTGTTAGAAGTAAAATCACCAACATGGCAAATCCTTTTTGAGCATTTCCACAACCAAGAAATAGAAAATACTCTTTAAAGGTATATGCTATGTTTTGATTATTCCTTTGGAACTCTGAACTATAAAATTTATGGAAAATATATTGGCTGTCATAAAGCTTTTGACTACCTGATGTGCTTCTTATGAAAGAATACTGATCTGAGCCAAGTACCGTGGTGAACCAGGACCCACTGCACAGCAGTATCTCTGTTGCTCTGGCTGAGGGTTCCTTCCGAACAGTGACTAACAGGTGGACAAGTTTAACTGAGACTTTATAGTCTGGAATAAATATGATGACCAAACATTCAGTTCTCCTGGAAACAATCCAAGAAAGATGACAAGATTTAAATATAGAAACTGGCACATTTGCCAAATAAATGAAAAGCCCTTATATTACACTGAATGCAGAAGCAAATACTAACATTATATTGAAGTGCATATAATCAGATTAATAGAATACATAACCACCATTAATATTTATACATACGGTACTAAACCCCAAAAGGATGGATTTATGAAAGCATTGTTAAAAAGCACATTCCTCATTGTTGTTTTTTTAAAAAAAAATATTAAGAATAGGCTTTTCTATTGTAATAATTTAAGTTTTTCCTAATTCCTAAAATAGGTATCAGATTTCTAATGGGGGTGGGGTCTCAGCCAAATAGCCATGTTAGATATTAAGACTCATCTTAGAAAACTAAGTATACTGAATTAACTTGAATAAATTAAGAGTGCACATTCAGAGACAAACTGCAGCTTTCAGTAAAGTGACACATGAACCAAAGGCAAAGATCTGCCGAGATTAAGGCAGGTTCTCCTTTTTTCCCTTAATATACAAATAAACACATACAGAGAGTACAACATCTTTTCCCTGCAGGTTCATTTAGTGTTCACTTTGATGTTACTTAAAGTGCATTGCCAAGCTAGAGTGCAAGCTTACTGATTAAAAGAAATAAAAGGTGACACAGAAAATTCCTTTCGTTTTAAAGTCTTCCTTATACCTACTAACAGCGGTTTCTTTTTGCCTTAGCGCAGTTCGTCTGAGAGATCATTGTGACAATCGTATGACCTGAAGGCAAAGCTTGGGCGCAGGCGTGACAATTGTCAGGGTGACAGCCGCTGTAAGGAATTACTGTCTTCCTCGGCTGGAGTCAATCTGAGTGTTGGCAGTTTCCGAGGGGGAAGTTGAGGGCTCTGGCGAAGATTGTCATCCATCTGTAGAAAGTATGATAGGTACAGCTGACTAATGGCTGTGGTAACACTCCTGTAGACTGTGGCTTCCCTAGCCAAGACACCGCCCAGTGAGTGCAGTACAGAATCTTAAGTTTCTAGGACAGCAAGCGCAATCTTTCTGTATTGCAAATAAAATCATGAGAATTTGAAATGCCATACCTCAAATACCCAGTGATTCAGTATCTGGGGGGAAAAAACCAAAACCCAACGTGCTCCATCTTTGATATTGTTTCAAAACTAAAGAAATTACATAAAATAAATACTCCACTGACATCTATCATCGTGTAATAGAGTTTGAGGTCTTCTAATATAAAGTGTAAGAGAAAAACTTGTTCCTCTAAGCTTCACAGCTTAAAGCAGATTCACGGACTCTCATTTGACTCTCCCAACACAGCTGTGAGCAAGACACAGCAGGCATAATCACTCCCTATTTTACAGATGAGCAGTATGAGAATCAGAAAAGCTAAGTGATTTGTCTCAGGTTACAAATCTAGCACAGGAACTGAAATGTAGATAAACCCAGGTGCTCTTATTCTAACATCTGTTCTTTCAACTTTACCTCATTCCTTCAATGAAAATGACCTACACTCTTCTGAAAATGGCTAGTTCTTTTAAGTTGAAGGTATTAAGACCAAGAGAAGATAGAAAAAGAGGCAGAAATTAAAATATATTCTTGATATCTAATCCAGAGATCTTTCCAATGCTGAATCAGTTTGCTGCGAGTTTTTTAAAAACTAGAATATTAGTTTCTATCATCAAACCCAAGTAGGTAAGACTTTATAAAATCTAATAGTGTGTTACCCCTATGAATCAGTTTTAAGCAGAGTTTTGAACCAGTTCTTCTCAGTTCACTCACAGCAACCAGGTGAAACTCTAATAGACTCAAATTTGTCAAGTGTGAGTGTATCATCTAAATGGGAAAAAATATGAAGCCTAACTAAAAACTTAAGTCTTGTTAGAAAACAAAGGCAACATGCAAGGTGTCTAACAAGCAAATCTCTTTATCAGAATAGATGCAAACAATAGAACCCAGCTCAAAAATCGCAGGCAGCCTGGTAGCTGACTGTACCACTGTGAATGCACATCTTACTACACAGTCCTGGAAATGGTCTAGTCTCTGCCATCAGGTTCCTGAAAGGCTCATTATGCCTTTTCTTCCCTTCCAGGAATTCAACTCAGATTTTTCCATTCCAGTACACTCACATTTTACAAATTCTGGTCTGTTCTGCCTTCACTGTTCAGGCCCTGAGTGAACTGGCTTGGACCAGTTCAAAGTTCTGCTTTTAGAGAAAGAAATGGATGGTGCAGCATATTAAGAAAATGCTCAAGAGCCTCCGATTTACCCAAAGAAGAGCACATTAGCATCTTTGAGACTACCAGGATAGTTTTTATTCAGAATGAAGTATTTTTTTTTTTTAGGTCCAGGTCTTGAGTTCACTATCAACTTAAATTCATAGTAGATTTAGAAGCAGCTACCATTAAAAAAACACAAAAATCAAAATAAAATGGCATACCAAATACAATTACTCATCATACAGCCAGGCATTTTTAAAGAGTTAACATATGTGCAGAGCATTACTATTTTCCCCTAGAGTTCTCAAAATGCTCTAATAATGCACAGGAGAAATGTTTCAGGAGAGATATGTAGGACTTGTAAGAAAGAAAAGAGAGCCTAAGACTGCTGGGAAAACATTCCCACTGACCAGGTGAATCAACTGTGTCAAGATATTTTTTTTTTCTTGCAAGAATTATGATCCCTGAACATAACTTTTTTTTTTTGAGTTGTGTGTTTTCTGTCCAAATTTTGAACAGTACTGAGCAATAAATCCATTGCTGTAACATGTTGTAACTTCCTCAAGTGACATGTATGACTGGGGTAACGGGTGGTGGTGAGCTGACAGAAACAGAGCCAGGAAACTTTTACACATCAATGATGACCCACAAGAGAAGAGTATACAGTGATGACAGAACTGCTAGGTATCACTTCCACCACATGTAGGTATTCCATGGCTCCTATGTCATTAAAAAAATCAGAAACTGACAGCCTTTCTCTGAGGAGTGTCTAACATGGTTCAAGTTATCATCTCTCTATCTACATTAATACTTAATTAGGAGAAAAACTTAGGATTAAACAAAGGAGGCTTTATTTTCATTTGGCAAAACTTTAATAATTGATCCTTATAATTTTACCACTTCAAACTGTAACACATGAAATATCACAAGATAAAGAATCTCTTCAGAGAGTAACAGAACCTGACTAGTAACAAATAAATTATCTTACTTATTAGTTGAGCTCAAGATTCAGGACAGCTTTTGGGGTCATTTCTAAGGTTCAAGTATCTTCTCTACCTCATGCTCACAGAATTAACTCCCAAAGGTTCAGTGTGCTCATCTGTAAAATGAAGATGATAATGATGCCTGCACGCAGAGCGGTTGTGCAAATTAAATGTGCTAACTCGTATAAAGCTCATGGGACACAGTGTCTGTAACTCAGACCTCAAAAGTGTTAGGCAGTGTTACTGCACTACACTGCCCCATTATTTATGAAAGAATAAAGCATTCATTTGTGCAAGAAATGAACCAAGTTATTAGACACTTGGGAGGAAAAAAAAATAGTGAGTAAACTATTTGCATTTATCCAGTTAGAATCATCCTTAAGATTTCTACTGTTGGCTTTCTCCCTTGTTCTGTTTTTCAGTATCTCTTATATTCTAGGAACAGAAGTGGCACACTGGTGGAAAAATGTAGGCTACATTCAGAACACAAAAGGACAGTAACGAGAAAAAGAAAACACCATGCAAAAGGAAGTAAAAAGATATAATGGTACTAATAGGAGAACATAATTACAGGGACCTAAAAATCTCAAGAAATATCATCCGCAGAGAAAGAGAGACAGGCAAACAAGCAAGAAGCTGTTCACTTGTTTGTTTAAAGCCAGCTTTCTGAGTTTCTCAACTTAAAAGTACTAACTGCAAGATAAACACAAACCCACTACACCATTATCTAGTCTTTTCCCAAAGCAATCAGGCAATCTGGCTTCAGAGTGATGTATAATATACAACTTTAGTATTTAAACAGCTTTCTGAAATATAAACTATTAAAACAAAAATAAACTAAAAGGGTCTATTAAATAACCCCAATTACATTATTACCTGCAGAAAGGAAAATACTAAACTACTATAAAGTAATGACTGAAGTAAACTTGACCTTTTCAATCAAGTTGGACTCCTTATTTACAAGCTGTGTGAGTTTCTGAAGATTTGCATCTACTGTATCTTGTCCAGCTGGAGAGATGCCTAAGAAGCCAGGATAGAAATGAGAGAAAGACAGGAAATTTAAAAAGCCTTAAATCTGTTTAGATTGAATGAATTTTGAGTCGACCCACCCTCCCAAGTGCTGTCTCTACACCACAAAAAGAAGGGAGTGAGAGGGTGCAAGGGGAAAACCATTCTGGGTTCAGTGGCAAAGTTACAGGGATAGTAATGCTCTAAAACCAAACCCTAAACAAAAGAACTAAAATTGTACTATAAGCAAATACTGTTAGCCAAAGATTTCAGCCTGCCAAAGTCATTAGTAAAAGCACAGAACAGTCCTCATTTCCTTTTGAAATTTAGCTTGTACTTTCTCCTATCCATTTCAAACAGGTCCTTGGCTACTATATGGCTAGTTCCTAAGGCAATGACTCTAAAATAGTTACCCATCAGACATCAAAAATACTTGGAGAGACATTAAAAAAAAAAAAGAAAGAAAGAAAGAAAAAGAAACAGATTCTTGAGAGCCATCCCTATGAGATTCTAATTCAATAAGTCTGGAGTAAACTCGAGATCCTGAATCTGTCAGTCTATCAGGCTTGGTAACTACCACTTCACAGTGACAAGGTAGTTGCTGTTAGCTGTCAATGCATCAACTTTTAACTCAGGGAAGTCTTCAGGTGCCCAGAGAATTGCTCTATAGAGTTTTAAAGACTTAAATCTTTCATATGCAGATCACCAGGTCCATTTCCCAAAATATCTCTGAGGGAGTTTGAAGTGCAAACCTTTTGGCTAGTCACTTAATTTCATGACATCCAAACTACTTTCATTTCTCTTTCTCTCATTGCCAATAAGTGAGAACTAACTCATCACTGACGCTCCAGCAGGTTTCCAAGACTGTAAATCACATGGGAGATCATTCAACTTTCTCCCATAGAGCAGCTGGTGGATTCAAATCGTTAGAGAAGCTCAGCCTTTAGCTTAGCAATGTGTCTATGAACTACCCCATCAGAGCTCCCACTCTAACTACTAGCTCCTCCCTACACATCAAATACATAGTCATCTTAAAAATAAACTTGTCTACCTAAGCTAGCTCTTCTTATGGCTCATTTCTTAAAAGAAAAATGCAGCCAATCTTCCCAAGAAGACTTAATAACATAGTTATTTTGTGCATGGTCCCCCTCATCCAAAGCGGCGCATCTCAAAATGGCAAGTACTCTCAATTTACTAAACCTCTAGTCTGCTGCAATGTTTTCAAGTAGTGGAATCATGGGAGTGCACCTCACCAAAAATCAATCTGCTCCTGATTCCTGTGCATGCAGGAAAATGCTAGAAGCAGTGGGTAAGGATCATTTAAAATAATTGCCCACTTGCATTAGGACAAATACTATATTTCAGCAAAGACTCACAAATACCTATAGTGTTTTTTTAGAAGATAATGATCTACTTTAAAGGTGCAAGATTTAAAAACCAAGAAATGTATAAAACCCAGAGGAACAGATAATACATTAGTGAGCTATTTAACATACATGAGAATAAAAATGAAATTGGAAAAATAATTTTTTTTCAATGCTATGCATCAGCATTTAACCACAAACCTCATCAGAGAAACAAAATAAATTTTGATCATGTCATCTTAGGGAGCATTTACTCAATACATGAATAAACATTAGCTAAAGAGGAGATAGCTTACCTGCAAGGCTAACCCTAAAATAGCTGCTTAGGATATCATCACAAAAACGACACAGGTTGGAAAGCTGCTTCAAGTGTTCTTGTAACTGAACTTTGGGAAATCGCACTTTGTAAAGAGGTGCAAGAAAACCAAACACATAGGCATCCAAGGTAGAAGGCCTGCAAAGAAAATTAAGAATTTTAAAAAAGCATTTAAGAAAGTCATATTAAGTTTATAATAACCAACCTCTATAGAAAAGGTTTCCTATTCTAAAAATCCACTAAATCCTATTAAGTGAAAAACTCCTCTTTTAGAGGGACTAGAGAATCTTCTTGGAATAAGTGCTCACCAAATGAATGTGCACAAAACAAAACAAAAAAGTGGTTTTAAAGAAAATGTACTTACGTATCTCCAAAGAAAAACTGAGATGTTCCCAATCTCTTTGACAGAAGATTTAGGCACTCCTTGGCATCTCTGTATATCTAATACGGATGAAATTATATCTCAAAGGTAGGAAAAATGCTTTCAAACTACTTTATAGATAGGCATCTAAAGGTCATCTCTGCTGCCTCTCCTACCCCTTCTCTGGCAAGTTCTTGCTCTTAAAATACCCCAACAGATACCTGAGCTTCCACTTCTTGGAGGTGGTAGAGAGGAGGCACTCCTCTGGTCAGGAGAATCCTATTCAATGCTCCTTTCGACATTCTTCCAGGTAGGATCAAACTCAAGGGAAAAGGAATTCGTGACGCAAACCATGGTTTGGTCACAGTAAAGTAATTGTCACTCTCAACCCAGAATGTGTGAAGCTAGAAAGAGAAGAACAAAACACTACAAGTATGTTCTTTTATAAAAAGAAAGATCATTCAATCCATATGAAATAGAGGGGTGAGAATAGGGGGTTAGGTGTTAACCACAGCGTGGCACAATTCGATGGGTGGGTGGGATGAAGGAAATTGGAAGGATCTTTTGTGAAAAACAAGGTATGCCAACTTTGTAAATAAATCAGGATAAAATTTCTTAAAAAAGTGTGTATAAAAAGTTATTTTCCAGTTAGAATGATTCAAAGATAAAATGAGATTTTTAAATGTTTTGTTAACTAATGTATCCTACATACTGAATAAACTTTCTGGCATTCAGTAGGTAATAAATATTTGTCAAATGAATGATTTATAGTTCCATCAATTGTATACACAGAGCAGCAAGCTCCATCTCCCACAAGCAAATTTTATTTCCAAAATGGTTATCTTTCTCTTTGTTGTTTCACAAACTAGTTGACTGTCTAAGAGAATCCTATTTCACAGCAATACAAAAGAATCAAGATTAATTAGAATTAAGACTTAAAGAAAATGTCTTTCCTAAAGCTCTTTCATTCTTGTTCATCTAAATAGGCTAAGTGCATTTGCAACTAAGTCACTAGAATATGGTTACACTGAAGACTGCTCACCACTGCAGGAAGAAGCTTCTCTTCCAGGAGAGCGATGTAAGCCAGGGTGTCCGCCCCTTGTTTTGCTGAGAGCTCATAATCAGCATTGTATTTCTATGAAGAACATGAAACCAAAGAACTTCAGAAGTCAGCGAAACTAAACAAAGTGGGTCTCTTGTTTTGTTTACTCCCAAATGCAAAGCATAACATGAAAAGAGGGATGCAAATCCAGTGAAAACTACTAACTGACATAGCACAACATCAAGCATACAGTTAGCTCAATAAATATCAGTGAAGACTTTTTACCAGGTACTACTATTTTCCATGCTTGTTAGTTATTTCGTTCAGTGCATGGCATGCAGTTTAAACTTAATAAAAGGAAGCTACTCTTTTTGTTAATAATAAGGAAAATGTTCCAATTGGTTGCATTTTTTTTCTTATAAAAGCCTTTCAGCTTAGAAAAGTCCTAACTTCTGTAACATAGGAATTCCTTCTTTAAAACAAAAAAATCAGGGGAGCTCTGGTGGCCTAGTGGCAAGGAGCTGCAAATACAATCCCAGAGGTGCACGGTTCAAATCCACCAGATGCTCTGCCGGGGAAGGAGGGACAATCTCCTCCTGTACCAGTCAGATCTGATTTGATGGTACCCTCACACAAAAATTAAAAAATTTTAAAAAAAGAACAAAAAAAAAATCATGGGCAAAACAATAACTTTTGTATTTACATAAACCTTTTCATAGTTAAAAGCTTTTGCTTTATTACTTCATGAAACCTTTCTCTAACTGCAATTACCAGTGGGTAGCTCTGCTGGTTTTGTGGGTAGGGAGTTGCACTGCTAACCCAAAGGTGGCCTCTCTCAGGTAGTTCAGATCCACCAGCAGCTCTGAGGGTTGACAGATGGGCAATCCCCTCCACTGTGATTTACAACCTCTGAAAACCCAATAGAGGGTCAGCTAGGAGTTAGTTCCGACTCAACAGCAATGTGATCCTGAGATGACAACCAGATTAAGAATACTGAATATACCACAGACTGTCAAAAGAGCAAATAAATCTATCCTTGAAGCAGCACAGCCAGAATGCTTCTTAGAAGCAAAGATGGTGAGACTTTGTCTCACATACTTTGGGCACACTGACAGACGGGGCCAATCCCTAGAGAAGGACATCATGCTTGGTCATTGAAAAGAAGAAAGACCTACAAACAAGGCAAATTCACATCTGACTGCAACAATAAGCTTACAGCACAGCAGAGAGAGATTGTGAGGGTGAGAAGAATCAAGCAGTAAGTATTTCATTCTGTCGGCTACAAGGTCACAAAGAGTTGAAGCCAGTTGGACAGTAGTAATATCAATTGAGGAAATGTTTGTTTTTTAAAAAAAAAGTTAATTGAGTGTAACTCAGATAGGACACCCAGCAGAGAATGTGTAGCAACTGTGTAACTGAAGTGACAGGTAACAGTTAAATAGCAAAACTGAATCTGCTTTACATGTAAGCGTCAATCAAATCCAAGTAAAGTGCATAAAAATATAAATGGACTATACCTCACTATATGACCTTCAAATCACAGTAAAACGCATGTTTTAGAGCAGTGATTTCGAAGTCTACTTTTTTTTTCCTATAAAATCCCAGGTCTCTCCAACTGTCTAAAGAGTTGGTCAAAAACAAACAAAGGAAAAAGAAAACAAAAGCAAAGTTTTAATACGTATTCTCAAAAGATTCCTTCAAAAATAACTACCAACCTGTTTCCTCAAAAAGTTTAATATTTTTGCAGGCTGCGAAATAATACTGTCTTCGGTTGTCAAAATTGGCACATCACCTATAATTAGAAAACAATTCACATAAAAGTAGGCATTTACATTTACTCTGAAGACGTTACAAGCCCCTAAAAACTCATTTAAAACACATTTGGCACATGGGGGGGTGGGGGAGTTGGCACTTTTTATTTTTCACAATTTCTGAAAGAGCAGTTCTAGAACACATCTTCACTTCTCATGTTTTCCACACTTGGCTTACATTTTCAGGAGTTACTCAGATTGATCAAACTATAAGCAATACATAGCCAAGGTCAGAGAACAGGAAATCGGAACGCCAAGTGTTCCGTGGCTTTTGGCTCCTGGCTTTAAGTGGAAAAAATTTAAAGAGAATAGAGAAAAGAAGTGTTGAAAATTGTTGACTGTACCTCTGGAACCTCTCCAAGTGTTATCGATAACATGGACTTTCAAGGGTGCACCAGAAAATTTGGCGTAAGCCTGAAATAGAGGTTGTAATAAAACATTTTAGACAGAAGACGCACTGCACAAGGAGAGAGCTGTTTTACTTCCCAGTGCATTCCCTAGAGAAGGCCCCCCCGAGCAGCGCCGACCCCTCAGGGGACCTTCCGCAGGGGTTGCACGCGCCCTCGACGCGGGGACTTCATTCTCCAAGATTCTGGCGATGCGGAACAAGTGCATCCCCAAATTCGGGCTTTACGTCGGCTGCGCAGCTATTTCTGCAAGGCCAACGAAATACAGAGCGGAGCGGCCATGACGCTCCCGCCAGCCCTCGCAGGGTCACCAGCAAGGCTGCGACCCGAGGACGAAAAGGCGCCCAGACCGGTTCGGCGAGGAACACCCCCGGCGACCTCAGCCCTGGGGCGCTGCACGGAACTGCGGGAAGGAGCCCGAGCTGGCCCCAGGGGGCCTCACGCCTCTGGCCCCGCCCTTTCTCCCGGGGCCCAGGTTCGGGCCCACCAGGCGGCCTCACCATTACCACCAGGGACTCGCTGTGCACCGAGGGGAGCCCCCAGTCGCCTCCCCAGCAACTGAGCTCCAAGGGGGCAGCCATGTTGTTGGGCCGACCTTTGCTACCCCGGATGCACTTTTGTAGCCTAATTTCCGGTGGGGGCGGGGCGCGAGAGAAGATGGTTTGTAGTGGGTGATTAAAAGAAATCATTTAGCGTTCAGTCAGACCGATTCATAGCTGACCCTCGAGGAGTATTTCAGGGAGCTCTGGTGCCCTGGTGATGAAAAGCTTTGCTGCAATCTCGAAGGCACGCGGTTGGAATCAAGTAGCTGCTCCGCAGGAGAAAGACAGATAGTCATCTGTGCAATTTACTGCGTCTGAAAACCCCCTGGAGGGTCAGCTCTGAATCTGTTGTAACTTGCGGGCACACAACAACAACAAATGGCATATTGCTCGATTTTGGATTAACAGAGTCATACAGACTACTGTTGCGGAATTTGGAGAAATAACTATTGACAGGATTAACAAGAGCGCTTAGAAGCTGCTAGTCCTTGGTCAGTGTGTTAAGAACCCTGGTCTTGTCTGCTGCAAACATTTCCCAAATACATATACATATATATAACGAAGTTTAAGGTTGTGTTCCCTCAAACAATGAAAGCTCCAAAGAAACATCTACAAATTTTCATGAAATGTCTATAATAAAAAATATTTGAGGGACTACCTTACAGTTCATACCAAACAAACCAAACCTATTGCCATCGAATGAGTTCCGACTCACAGTGACTCTCCATCAGGTTTTAAAGGTTATAAATCTGTATCAAGAATATTGCTCATCTTTCTCTGATTAGTGATGGGTGGATTCCAACTGACAACCTTTCCATTAACAGCCCAACACATAGCCCACCAAACCACTAACTCTCCTTTTCCTATCCATTTGAAACACAATGCCAGCCTACCAAAGTTTGGGGTGATGTTTTCCAACCCACTCCCATCCTGTGTCTCTAAGTTCTCGGAAAATGAAAGGGAAAGAAATATATTAAAGATGGGTAATCCTAATAATTTTAAAAACTCAGAAATACTTAACATGTACCTTTATAACTGTTGTCATTCTTGTTGATAAGGGCTATGAAGTCAACTATGACTCATGTTTTTGTTGTTGTTAGGTGCCACTGAGTTGAGTTCGACTCATCGTGATGATATAAACAACAAATCTGGTCCCTGTCCTATCCAGTGCCATCTTCCTGAAACACTGGAGCCCACTGCGGCAGTCACCCTGTCTGTCAATTCACCTTGTAGAGGGTCTTTCCTTTACCAACCCTCCACCCTTCCAAGCATCATGTCCCTCTCCTTGCAACATGCCAGAAGTATGTGAGGTGAAGCCTCATCATTTTTGCCTCCAAAGAGCACTCCAGTAGCACCCTCTCCAGGATATATTTGTTTGTTCTTTTGGCCAGTACTCTTTTAAATTTTCTTTTTTTTTGTTTTTTTTGTTCAGTGCTCTTTCCCAACACCACAGCTCAAAGGCATCGATTCTTCTTCCGTCATTATTCACTAAGACTCATCATAGCTGTATACACAATGATTCTGAAACTTGTCCTATCATCAACTCTGATATACCTGAGGACATTGATAGGTCACTGTGTGAATCCATCGTTTTGAGGGTCATCCTCTCTTTTTCTGACACTCTACCTTTCCACATTTTTTTTCAAGAATTAACCCCTCCAGTTAAAAGAAGATGGAAGGAGTATACAGAGTAACTGTACCAAAAAGAATTGGCTAACGCAGAAGAATTTCGAGATACAACCTATGATCGAGAGGCAATGTTGATGAAGAAAGAAGTTCAGGCTGCTCTGAAGGACTTGGAGGGGAAAAATAAAGTCCCAGGAATTGATGGAATACCAATTGACATATTTCAACAAGCAGATGCTGCCCTGGATGAGCTCACCAGGTTGTGCCAAGAAATCTGGAAGACAGCTCTCTAGCCAACTGATTGGAAGAGATTAATATTTATTCCCATTGCAAAAAAGGAGCCCCAACAGAGTGTGGAAATTATCGAACAATATGACTCTGAGAAGAATGGAAATCCCAGAACATTTAATTGTGCTAATGCGAAACCTATATTTAGACCAAGAGGCAGTAGTCAGAACAGAGCAGGGTAACACTGCATGGTTCAAAATTGGGAAGGGTGTACGCCAGGGATGCATCCTGTCTCCATACC
>NW_006399832.1:5877805-5879617 GCF_000299155.1 Elephantulus edwardii
CAGGAGGGGAAGACCCTCTATGAGATGGATTGATTCGGTGACTGGGTAATCAGGATGGGTGTGTCAGAGGCAGTGCTGTTGGTGCAGCATAGAGCAGGGTTTAGGGCCGTTGTGCGTAGGGTCGCTATGAGTCGCAAATGACTCGACGGCACATAACAACAACAACATCACTAATATCACACACTAATAAAATTCTGCTGAAGATAATCCAGAAATGACTGGAACAGTACATTGACAGAGAACTACCAGAAATACAAGTTGTGTTTCACAGAAGTCATGGCACTAGAGACATTATTGCCAATGTCAGAAAGCAAAGGGTACCAGAGGAATGTCTATCTCTGTTTCATTGACTATGCAAAGGCATTTGACTGTGTTGATCACAACAAAGTGTGGCTAACCTTAAGGAAAACGGGAATCTCAAAACACTTGAGAGAATGTTTCACCAAATACAATTAAAGACAAGCCTTAGGGCTGCGGATTAGAGTCACCCACCTGTGCCTTGGCCACCCAGAGCCCTAAACTAAGGGGAAGTAAGGCCAGAGCCTGCAGAGCTTACTCCAGGCCGTAGATTAAAATCCTTCATGAGGCTTGGGCACTGGAGTCTCCCTCTACTCTGTAAGTCAGCTGGCTGATTGGTGGGATGGCTGGCATCTCTATGGAGGCTCGACTTTGGTGGCAGTCAAGGCAAGGGAAGTTTCTGGGGTCCTTTTGTTACAGAACACAAGGAGTTCTTTCCATAGTCAATCGCCAATAAGACAAACTGATTGCAATATCCATAAATGTACTTTATTACACAGATCTGGGAGACAGGAAGTCACCTCCAAGACTGCCTCCCTGTCTGGGAGTGGTCATGGGCTTTTATAGGAGGGTGAGACACCAATTTACTTAACAATAAACTTTTGTTAGTAAAATCAATTTCTATAGCTGAAAGAAAATCATTGACACCCAGATACTCCCTTTCTGGGCAAACAGGCATATTACGTTACAATTTACATATGATTGGAGAAAACAGCTTCAAAGAAATAACAGCTAATCTAGGAGATGCATCTCCTCTTCTGATTAACAGACATCACAGAAAGCACACTAAGAACTCCAAGGTCAAGCAACCAGTCCCGCAGGCTGGAGAAAACTATAGTTTTATAACTGACACCCATATAGAGAATTCTGAACTTATTAATACCACCCTATCACTTTGGAGACCAAGGTGCGTCTGATACATGCCATGGTCTTTGCTATCACTTGTTATGCATCAGAGGGTTAGACAATGACTAAGGAGGGTAGAAGGAGAATTGATGCCTTTGAGCTTTGGTGCTGGAGAAGAGTATTGAGGGTACCATGGACTGCTAGGAATCATCCTGGAAAGGGTCAAACCAGACTGCTCCTTGGAGGCAAGGATTCTGAGGCTCCATCTAACATACTTGGACATGATGCAAGGAGGGGACAGGTGCTTGGAGAGGGACATCATGCTTGGTAGGGTGGAGGGACAATGCAGAAGGGGAAGGCCCCCTATGAGGTGGATTGATTCAGTGATTGGGGTAATCGAGATGGGTATATCAGAGACCCTGTGATTGGCACAAGACAGAGCAAAGTTTAGGGCTGTTGTACATAGGGTCATTATGAGTCGCAAGCGACTTGCGGGCACATAACAACAACAACATCACTTTTTGCTCTTTTTTGCACTTCAAAAGTGGGTGGGTGGCCCCAGTCCTAAAATAAGGGGAAGTAAGAGTGGAACCTATAATACACAATAAGGGATTTATCTTTCACTGCTCCACAAATTACTTGTCTGTCAGATACTCCTCTAAATCTGAA
>NW_006399832.1:5894149-5901413 GCF_000299155.1 Elephantulus edwardii
TGTGAATGTACCATATTGTCTCAGTCCATTCAACTCTGTTTGGATATGGGCTTTTCTATGTTCTTGTGATGATGAATGACACTGCTATGAACATTGGTGTACATATCTCCATTTGTGTCTCAGTTCTAATTTTCTCAGGGTATATTCCAAGCAGTGAGACAGCTGGGTCATATGGAATTTCTATGTTCAGCTTTTTGAGGAAATGCCAAACTGCCTTCCAGGGTGGATATACCATTTTACAACCCCACAAATGGTGTATAAGAGTTCCTATCTCTCCATGTCCTCTTCAACATTTTTTACTTGCTGTCCTGTTAAACTTTGCCCGTACTACCAGGGTAAGATGGTGTCTCATTGTGGCTTTGATTTGCATTTCTCTTATTGCCTGTGCTTTGGATCATTTCATCATGTGTCTGTGAGCCATCGGGTAATCTTCCTCTGTGAAGTCTTTCCACATCTTTTGCCTATTTTGTACTTGTGTCCTCACTCTCTTTCTTATGGAGGCCCTGCAGGATTCTGTAAACTTTTGAGATCTTTGTCTGAAATTGTATTGCCAAATATTTTTCCCTAGTCAGTACATTTTCTTTTCACTCTGTCGGAAAATGCTTTTAATGTACACAGGGATTTAATCTTTAAAAGGTCCCATCTATCAATTTTATCCTCCCAAGATTGTGCATTTTTTGGCAGTATTTTGAAGTCTCTTTGTACCATAGACTAGGCCATCTAAGTTTGATCCCAGTTTGTCTCTGATAAGCTTTATTGTTTTAGGCTTTACTCCCACGTCTCTGATTCACCTTGAATTGATTTTTCTGTATGGTGTGAGATGTGGATCTTGTCTCAGCTTTCTGCAGGTAGCAATCCAATTTTACCAGCACCATTTGTTGAAAAGATTGTCATTTACCCATTTGACAGATTTTATTTTATTGTGGAATATCAGTTGACAGTAGATAGATGAGACCATTCCTAAGTTCCTAATTCTATTTCATTGGTCTATGCTTCTGTCATTTGCACAGTACCATGGTGTTTTGGTTACTACTGCTGTATAGTAGGTTTTGAGGTCAAGGAATGATATTCCTCCACATAATTTTTGTTTTTCAGAAGTGCTTTGTTTATCTGGGGTCTCTTTTCTCTCAAAATAAACTTGACAATTTCCCTTTAGATTGCCTTGAAAAATGAATTTGGTATCATTGAACATGCTTTTGGTGGGATTGTAATTTTCACAATATTTAGTCTTTCTATCCATGAGCAAGGTACATTTTTCCATTTCCTTTGGTCTTTTATTGTGTCTCACAGAAATGTTCCATAGTTTTCTTTATACAGGCCTTTTGTGTCTCTGGCTAGATTCACTCCTAATTATGTCAAATTTTGGTTGGCTATTGTAAATGGTATTACTTTCTTGGTTTTCTTCTCTGAGTTATCTTGGTTACTGTAGTGGAATCCCACTGACTTTTGTATATTGATTTTGTATCCTGCCACTCTATTAAATTTGTCTACTAATTCTAGATTTTTGTTGCTGTTGAGTCCTTGGGGATTTCTATGCACACTATTATATCATCTGCATATAACAACAGTTTCACCATCTTTTTGTTGATCTGGATGCCTTTTATATCCTTATCTATTTTATTTCCTTATTTCCTAATTATACTTAATGACAGATGGATAAAAAAGAAAGCGAAGAGTACCAGAGAAATGTCTATATCTATGTTTCATTGCCTATGCAAAGGCATTTGACTGACAACAAACTGTGGCTGACTCTGAAAAGAATAGAAATCCCAGAACACTTGATTGTGCTTATGCAAAACCTATACTTGGACCAGGACGCAGTCATCAGAACAAAGCAAGGAAACACTGCATGGATCAAATTGGGAAGGGTATGTGCTAAGGATGTGTCCTATTACCAGATCTTTTCAATCTATATGTGGAACTGATTATCCAGGAGGCTAGGCTCTATGAGGAGAAGTGTGGCATCAGGATTGGAGGTAGACTCATCAACAATCTGTGTTATGCAGAGGACACAACCCTGTTTTCTGAAACTGAGGAGGACCTGAAGCACTTGCTGTAGAGGGTCAAGGACTGCAGCCTTCAATATGGATTGTAGCTCAACATCAAGAAAACAAAGATTCTCACCACTGGGCCAATTGGCAGCATGATGATAGATGGTGAAGTGATTGAGATTACTAAAAGCTTTGGTTTGCTTGTCTCTACAATCAACACTCTTTGTACCAGCAGCCACGAAATTAAAAGATGAATTGCATTGAGAAAGTCTGCTGTCAGAGACTTCTCCAAAGTACTGAAGAGCAACATGTCAGTGTGGAGACTAAGGTGTACCTGATACAGGACATGGTCTTTGCAATCACTTGCTATGCATCAAAGAGCTGGACAATGATTCCTTTGAACTATGGTGCTAGAAAAGAGTATTGAATATACCATGGAGTGCTAGGTGAACAAACAAGTTCATCCTGGAGAGGGTGAAGTCAGGCTGCTCCTTGGAGGCAAGGATTCTGAAGCTCCATCTGACATACTTTGGACATATTGCAAGGAGGGATCAGTCCTTGAAGAGAGGGACATCATGCTTGGGAGAGTGGAGGAACAGTGCAGGAGAGGAAGACGTTCAATAAGATGGATTGATTCAGTGACTGGGGTAATGGGGGTAGGTGTGTCAGAGATAATAAGATTGGCACATAATAGAGGAGGGTTTAGGGCTGTGGCTCAGGGTTTAGGGTCCCTATGAGTCACAGGCAACTTAATGGCACATAACAACAAGAACAGCATCATATTAACCTAGCAAGCACTTCCAATACAATATTGAATAGAGGTGGCGACAGTGGGCATCTTTGTCTAGTTCCTGTTTGGGGGCAAAAAATGCATTTAGTCTTTCTCCATAGAGAATTATATTGACTCTTGGTTTTGCATAGTTGAGAAAATTCCTTCCTATTCCATTTTGCAAGATGTCTTCATCAGGAAGGGGTGTTGGATTTTGTCAAATGGCTTTTCTGTATCAATTGCCAGGATCATATGGTTCTTATTATTTGCTTTGTTAATGTGGTGAATTATGCTGATTTTTTCCTTATGTTGAACCATCCTTGCATGCCTGTTATGAATTCATCTTGCTCATGATGAATTATTTTTATGTGCTTTTGAATTCTATTGGTTACGATTTTGTTAAAGATTTTCCCATCTATATTTATGAGAAATATTGATCTGTAGTTTTCTTTCTTGGTAATATATTTGCCTGGCTTTTGTATTGGGTAATGCTTGCATCATAGAATGACACTGTGAGTGTTCCTTCCTTTTTGTTTTTTTCTTTCAAATAATTTGAGTAGAATGGGTGATAAATCATCTCTGAATGTTTGGAAGATTGAGCTGTGAAGTCCTCTAGTTCAGGACTTTTCTTATGGCAAAGTCGTTTTATGACCTGTTCAATTTCTTCTTCTATGATAGGTATGTTCTCCTGTTCTACATCTGTTCATGTCAGTCTGGTTAGGGCATGAGTTTCACGGAATTTGTCCATTTCCTCTAGATTTTCAACTTTATCAGAATATAGCTTTCCCTAGTATTCCGATATTAACTACTTAATTCCATCTGGTTCTGTTGTTATGTCACCTCTATAATTTCTTAATTGAGTTGTCTGTGTCTTCTCTTTTTTTCCTTTTGTTAATTTTTCCAGTGGTTTGTCAATTCTGTTGACCCTTTCAAAAAACCTGTTCCTGGTCTTATTGATGGTTTCAATTGTTTTTGTTTCCTATCACATTGATTTTAGCTCTTGTCCTTAAAATTCCCTTTCTTCTCGAGGCTGTAGGATGAGATTGGTGTTGAGTTAAATCATTCATTCTTTCTTCCTTTTTTTGTGTTTGTGCCTATTGCTATGACTTGCCCCAGGGTACTGCCTTAGTTGTAGCCAAGAGGTTTTGGTATGTCGAATTTTCATTTTCATTTGTTTCAAGGAACTTTTTAAAATTTCATTCTTGATTTATTTTATAACCCAATTTGTGTTCTAGCAGAGAGTTTTTTTTTTTAGTTTCAGATATTTTTTCCCTATAATTATATTTTATTAATTTTCATAAACATTTACAGAGATTTTGGGTTTCCATTCATTCATTGTTGCACCATTCTCTCTACCCTCCTCCCAGTTTGTTCTTGTCCAAATGCCACAGTGCTTGTCAAAGCCAGCTCTGATTAATCTTCTTTGTCAGTGTGTCCTTTGCCATTCCCTATCACTCCTCCCTGAGAGAGACTTCACCCTGAGTCATAAGGAAAAGGGGACGGCGTATTCTCTTAGCTACTTCCTGCTGAAAAGGGACGCTGCGGGTTTCAGGGTGAAGATCTTCTCTCACTACTCTAAAGGGCCCCTTTGGCAGTAGGAAACACATAGACTATTATGGAGATTGATTTTGGAATTTAGATGCACTCTTATTGATTGTGCTTGGCCGTACATGTTCATATCCTTGAAGATGTATCATGGGGGTGTTGCAACCTAGAAGACACAAATTTGACTAACAAGTTATAAGTACATGAGTCAAAAATTATGGAAAAGTAAAAGAAAAGATTCTTTCATTGTTTTACAAACCCCCCCCAGGTCCCCTCCACCATGTAGCCCTCGCTCTAGACTCCTGTGATGACAGAAATACCTAGAGTTATTTTGATTCCACATGGGTGGCTTTGTAAGCTTTATGGCATTGTGATCTGAGAAGGTACTTTGTATTCTTTCAGAGTTTTTTAATTTGTTGAGGCTTGCTTTGTGTCCTAATATGGGATTAGTTCTTGAGAATGTACCATATGCACTTGAGAAGAAAGTAAATTGAGTTTTAATTGAATATCCTTAGTATATCCATAAGGTTGAATTGGCTGTTTGGATAGTTTAGATCTTCTGCACCTTTGTTGTTTGCAGTTGACCTATCTTTGATGAGAGTGATGTGTTAAAGTCTCCTACAACTATTTTGGATCTATTTCTTCAATTCTGATAACTATTGTTTTATGTATTTTGCAGGTCTATCATTTAGTGTATAAAGTAGACCAAGGTTATGTCTCCTTGATTTATTTTGCCTTTAATCAGTATGTAATTCCCTTCCTCATCTGTTATGGTGGTTTCATTCTGAAGTCTATTTTATGAGATCTTAGTATTGCCATTTCTTTTTTGAGGTTGCCATTTGCTTGGTATTTTTTTTCCCAGCCTTTGATATTTTTTTATTGTACTAGTTTATTTACAAAACTCAAATACATTGTTTTTCACAAGAGATTCTTCCAATTTCCCTTACTGCCCCCTCCAACAAATTGTACAACCCTGTGATTAATCCCCCTCCACCTCCATACATCCTCATCCCTCTGTTTCCACTTCCCCCTTGGGTCCTCATACTAATTATACAATAACGGTTGTATACAATATTGTTCTTATGTGACTGAGTTCAATCAGCATAATCCAGTCTTTGATTTTGAATCAGTCTCTCTCTCTCTGTTTTTTCAGTGTATCTCTTGTAGGCAACATACTGATGGGCTATTTTATTTTTTTAGTCCATTCTGCTACTCTTTTTCTCTTAATTGGCACATTTAGTCCTTTCACATTAAGTCTGATTATTTTCAGGCCTCCATACCTTTTCAATTTACATGAGGAAAAGATCCTTTGGGAAGCTGGGCTTTATGAGAAATGTGGCATCAGAATAGAAGGAAGATTCATCAGCAATGAAGATACAACCTTATTTACTAATATTGAGGAGGACCTGAAGCATCTGCTACAGAAGGTCAAGGACTGCAGTCTTCAATATGGATGGAAGCTCAACATCAAGAAAACAAAGATTCTTTCCATTGGGCCAATTTGCAGCACCATGATAGATGGAGAAGAGACTGAGACTGTTTAAATGTCAGCTTGCTTGGTCCACAATTAACACTCTTGGTACCAACAGCAAGGAACTCAAAAGATAAATTGCATTAGGGAAATATGATATCAGGGACCTCTCCAGAGTGCTGAGTGCAAAGATGTCAATGTAGAGAATAAGATGTGCCTGATCCAGGCCATGGTCTTCACAATTACTTGCTATGTATGATAGAACTGGAAAATAAGTAAGGATGGCAGAAGAATAATTAATGCCATTGAATTGTGGTACTGGAAAAGAGAAGTGAACAGACCATGGACTGCTAAGAGAACAAACAAGTCTGTCCAGGGTAGGGCAAAACCAAGTTGCTCTCTGGAGGCAAGGATTTTGAAGCTCCATCTCATGCACTTTGGGCATGTTGCCAGAAGTGAACAGTCCTTGGAGAAAAACATCATGTTTGGAATGGTGGAGGGACAAAACAGGAGAGGAGTGTAGCAATGAATGAATGGAAACCCTAAGTCTCTGTAAACTTTTATTAAAATTAATTCAAAAAAACCCCAAACAAACCCAAAACAAGTAGCAAGCAAAACCAAAACCAAAACAAACAAACCAACCAACCAGAAGAGGAAGACCCTGGGTGAGGTGGATTGACCTAGCCACTGTTGTCTAGGGTAAGAGGGTCAGGTGTGTCAGAAACAGTGAGTTTGACTCAGGATAGGACAGGATTGAGCACTATTGTACATAGGGTCACTACGAGTTTCAGGTGACTCGACAGCATATAACAACAACTTGCCAAAAATATGTGAGCCAAAGTTTTGTCATCCTTGCCCTTAAGTAGCATCCTGGTTGTACTTTCTCCAAGATATATTTGTGTTCTTTTGATGGTCCATGGGATGTTCAATGCTATTCTCTGGCACCACAACTCAAAGGCATTAATTCTTCTTCTGCCATCCTTATTCATTGCCCAACTTTCAGATACATAGCAAGTAGTTTAAAAAACTTTGGCTTGGATCAGTTACACTTTAGTCTTTAGCTGACATCCTTGTTCTTTAGCACTTTGGAGTGGTCCTTGATAGCAATGCCACATGTCTGTTCGTTTCTTCACTGTCAGTACCAAAGGTGTTTATTGTGGATCCAAGTAAATTAAATCACTAGCAACTTTAATATCACTGACAACTTTAATCTTTCCTCCTTTTCAGCCTGTATGCAGAGCAGATTATCCAGGAGGCTGGGCTCTATGAGGAGAATTGTGGCATCAGGATTGGTGGAAGATCTATTAACAATATGTGTTACGCAGATGACACAACCCTGCTTGCTGAAACTGAGGAGGACCTCATGCACTTACTGCAGAGGGTCAAGGAATGCAGCCTTCAGTATGGACTGAGGCTCAATGTCAAGAAGACAAAGATTCTCACCACTGGACCAATTGCTGGCATCAGGATAGATGGCGAAGAGATTGA
>NW_006399832.1:5901943-5902882 GCF_000299155.1 Elephantulus edwardii
CAGTGCGATTGGCACAGGATAGAGCAGGGTTTAGGGCTGTTGTACATAGGGTCGCTATGAGTCGCAAACGACTCGATGGCACATAACAACAACCACCACCTATTATGATATATGTTTATTGACTCAGTGGTGAGGATTTTGTCTTTTGCTATTAAGATGTAATCCATACTGAAGGCTACAGTCCTTCAGCTTCTGTAGCAAGAATTTCAAGTCCTCCTCACTTTCAATAAGTAATGTTGTGTCTTTTTCATAATGCATCATGAATGAGTCTTTCTCAAACCTTGATGCCACATTCTTCTTCATAAAGACAAGTTTCTAGAATGATTTGCTGATCATATAGATTGAGTAGTTATGAAGAAAGGATCCAGCTCTGACGCACTCCTTTTTTTATTCTAAAGCATGCAGTGTTCCCTTGCTCTCTTTAGGCAACAGGCTCTTAATCTAGATTTTGCATGAGCACATTTAAGTATTCTAGGACCCCCATCCTTCTCAATAATTTGTTATGATCCACCCTGTCAAATACCTTTTTATATTCAAGAAAAAATACATAGCTAATAAAATTAAGCATCAAAATGTTTATTCATGAGATACTTTAAATGAAACTTTAATTCTATCCTCAGGAGTTTATTGTCTGAAAAAAACATGTAATTATCTGTAATGAGTCAGGTTAGAAGAATACATAAAATCCTGTAGAAGTACAAAGGCAGAATGATACATTCTCTGTGGGATGGGTGGAGTGCGGCTGTTTAGCCTTATTATAACCCAATCTAAACTTTACTGCTAAACCAATTCTGCCCTATAGATTTGGAAAACTTATAACATCTTGCGTTATGCAGATGACACAACCCTGCTTGCTGAAACTGAGGAGGACCTCATGCACTTACTGCAGAGGGTCAAGGAATGCAGCCTTCAATATGGACTGAGGCTCAATGTCAAGAA
>NW_006399832.1:5909333-5909900 GCF_000299155.1 Elephantulus edwardii
CATAGGGTCGCTATGAGTCACAAGCGACTCGATAGCACATAACAACAACAACATTCATAATTACTACCAGTGAAAAGAATTTGAACTAATACTTTTTAGAAACAGAGACCAGTTGACTGTCAAATAAATTGTTCCTCTAGTCCATGAGTATTTTGCCTCTCTTTGTATTTCCTAAGTGAAATGTTCCTAAAATTGGCAGTTCTATGCAATTCTGTTAAACATTACTTTTTGTACAAAATATTATGTGAACAAAATAACAGCTAGAGGTGGTTATCAACATATATTTTCTTTGCATATGTAATGAATTTGTTGCTGTGTTTTGGAAACACCCTACCAGAAGGTTAGGTAACAGAAGTGGTAGTGAAGTTGTTGTTGTTATGTGCTCTGCATACAGGCTGAAAAGGTATGGAGATAGGACACATCCCTAGCGCACACCCTTCCCAATTTTGAACCATGCAGTGTTACCCTGCTCTGTTCTGACTACTGCCTCTTGGTCCAAGTATAAGTTTAGCATTAGCACAATTAAATGTTCTGGGATTCCCATTCTTCTCAGAGTCAGCCACAGTT
>NW_006399832.1:5910000-5923132 GCF_000299155.1 Elephantulus edwardii
TGGGGTAATCGGGATGGGTGTGTCAGAGGCAATGAGATTGGCACAGGATAGAGCACGGTTTAGGGCTGTTGTACATAGGGTCGCTATGAGTTGCAAACGACTTGACAGCACATAACAACAACAACAGCATAACATCTTGTGGAAGCAGACTGCCATAGCTTTCTCCCAGGGATCTGCTGCTGTATTTGAGCCATCCACCCTTCACTTAACAGCCTAATACTTTAACCACTGTGTCCCCCGGGCTCACATAGTCTTCCGTGTAAAGATGATAATTCAACTTCCAGATTGAAATGATGGTATCTCCTGTTTGGAGGATTAAAATCCCAAACTATGAAGCTCAGAGTCCATATACTACAATCAGACATTAGAGATAATTGTATATAGAGATTATGTATTCCCAGAGTCCTGTTGGAGCAGAAGTAGATAACCATTCTATGTAGACACATAGTATTATTACTCATTTCAGCCAGGTCCCATACTGCACATTCATTAACAAGAAGTTAAATCTTTTCTCTTAGCAATGAATTGGGGCAGAGACAAGCATGCCATTGCATCTGATGTATCCTTACACACAGGATTTTTTGTGTGTGTGTGTCTCGTTATTGGCAATCTTTTATTGCTGCAATACCTCTGGAGAATGTGTGTCTGCTAGATTGAATTTTTAAATGCTAGTGCAATTGATTGCACAACCAGGATGGATACTGTTCCAGAGAGCCACACAGAAAGCTGAAACCTTCAGAAATTATGCCTGGTATGGGTGGTTGGCCCCTGTGTCATTTTCTGGCTGCTCAGCAATATTGTCCAGAGTTAATCAAAATCATAATTTCAGATTCCTACCCGGAAACTTACTATCTGCAAAACACTCATGTACGTGTGGGATGACCTGAATCATAGCAATATAATGACTATTCCAGACAATATTTTCACTGAAAAAGAATTCTTATTTTCTGAAAAATGAGCATTAAAAATAGTTTCATCTTGTGATATTCACTTGAGCTCAAGGGACATGAACTGGGTGTCCATTCTATTTGTAGTGTGTTCCCTAAATGGAAGCAATAGTGTGAATTCTATTAAGGTACCCCCCCCCGATGATTAAATGCAGTATTAAAGTATGCTATATGCAAAGATTAAAGATTTGTGACCAATCATCACACAATATGGTTCTTTGTGGTAAAGTTCAATGAATAAAACTTTGACTGTCTCTTTGAACTCTGGTATTCTATACCTTATTACCAGGCTCTGGTATAATCTTTAGGAAAGAAAAAAATAACCCAGAACAAAACTCAATATAAATCTGAATAGTGCTTGGCTGTTTCTCTAATTGCCTCTATGACTTTGTTGTTGTTGTTGAGTGATGTCAAATTAGAAATAACCCAGAGCTGACCCTCCAGTGAGGTTTCAGAGGTAATAAATCACATGAGAGGAGACTGCGCATCATTTTTCCTTTATTGGCTCATTGACTTATACAATGAATGTTCTCTTAGCTTTGAGATGCTATATTATTCTATATGTGATGAACAATGATGTCATTTTAAAGATTAAGGTGCACCTGATTCAGGCCATGGTCTTTTCAATCACCTACTATGCATCAGAGAGCTGGACAATGAATAAGGATGACAGAAGAATGAGTTCTGCCGGAAAGGAGTACTGACTATCCCATAGACTGCCAAAAGAACAAATGGACATGTCTTGGAGAAAGTGCATCGTTGCCCTGGAGGCAATGATGGCAAAGCTTCCTCACTGATACTCAGGACATGTAGCTAGGCAGGTCTATTCTGTGGAAAGAGGTGTCATGCTCAAAAAGATGTAGGGTCAGCAAAGGAAAGAAAGACCTCCAACAAAATGGATTGCCACGGTAACTTCAGCGATGGATGCTATTGTGTTGGAGATGGTGAGGATGGCACAGGAGATACGGTTCAGGTCTGTTGATAATAGGGTCTCTATGAGTCATACTTGACTCAACAGTACCTAACAACAACAACAGTGAGCACTTAATAATAATTGACACTCATGGAGCAATTTATACATAATACGTATATTCCCAAGTACTTGACACAACTCCCTTACCCTTCATAATGATTCAATGAAGCAGGCACTGGTTTTTTTTTTCTTTTTCAGAAAGGGAAAGTAAGAAATGAATGTGTTAACAAACCTTCCCAAGGTCACATAGGGAAAGTAAGAAATGAATATGTTAACAACTTCCCAAGGCTAGCAGGTAGTAGAGCCAGGATTTGAACCCAAATAAGCTGATTCCAGAGCTCATTTCTTTAACCTTTGCATCATATTATCTCATATAGCCTTCTACGTTCTTCTTGTGTGCCATGGAGTCGAAACTGACCCATAGATGGATGACCTTCTATTGGGTTTTCAGAGAGAGTAAATATCACAGAAGATTGTCTATCCTTCTGCAGAGCAGCTGGTGGATTCGAACCACATGCCTTTGAGATTGAAGCACAGCTTCTTACCACTAGGACACCAGAGCTTCCTTCTAAGTAGTCCACTGAAAAACCTAGTTTCATTCATAGTAGAGGTATCCATGCCAGGACATTCCCATCATTAATTATTTCAATGATGTTGTTTAATAAGCAAATACGTTAAGCAACTTCTGTATGCTCAGTACACTATGCAACTATCAAGGAATGAAAACTTTAGTTCATGCTTTTAGAAGTGGCTTGGTTGTCTAGCATTCCCTTTTCCCCTCTTTTATCTTACAAAATAAATTAAAGGCTACACACTAGGAAAACTTCCATTGTAAAGAACTAGGGCTGTGATGGGATTGGGGAGCGTTGTATTCTACCCTCAGTCCTTTCACAAATATTTAGATTTTCAGATCCTGAGGATCATTAAATAGGTTCTACATTATGTCATTACACACTTGTACATGTATTTTGAAGGGACATAATTCAACAGGTATAACGATGTTGAATCTTCAATATGTGTTGAACCTTAACATTAAGAAAAACAAAGATTCTCACCATTGACCAATAAGAGGCACCATGATAGATGGAGAGAAGATTGAGATTGTTCACAATTTTTCAGTTTGCTTGTCCCACAATCAACACTCTTGGCACAAGCCGTGAGGAAGTCAAAAGACAAATTGCATTGGGAAAATATGCTCTCAGGGATCTCTCTTGAGTGCTGAAGAGCGAGGATATCAGTCTAGAGACTAAGGTGCACTTGATCCAGACCATAGTCTTCACAGTTACTTGCTATGCATCAGAGAACAGGACAATGACTAAGGATGACAGAAGAAAAATTGATGCCTTTAAATTGTGGTGCTGGAAAAGAGCATTGAACAGACCATGGACTGCCAAGAGAACAAACAAGTCTGTGTTGGAGAGTGTGAAACCAGGTTGCTCCTTGGAGGCAAGGATTTTGAAGCTCTGTCTTGCATATTTTGAGTTTGTTGCTGAGAGGGACCAGTACTTGAAGAAGGACATCATGCTTGTGATTATCTCTGTTACTTGAGGTTTTTTCCCTTCAATTTCATCTTCTTCCCTATTTTCACTCAACCATCTGAAATTTCTGTTGATCCTTGCCTCTTCCAAGCATGTCTATTTCCTGACTTCCCAATACTTTCTGCCTCCGGTGACTTTCCATCTCTAATTCATAAATCAGGAACAATAAAATTATGGTATGAATAAACACAATTTATATGCCCATTTTCCTCTTTGTTAGAACAAATAATCAAGAAGTTATCTTAGTTACTCATCTTAGACTTACTGTAACACTACGAATCACTGAATGAGAGGAAAGTGAGTAAGAGTGAGGCCCAGGGGGCACTCTCTCTGGTATATTTTCCACTGTGGAACTGTGACTCAGTATGAATATTCAGATGGTGCTTCCAAACACTTATGTGTGTGCAGTGATGAGTGGAGGAAGGGTTGATGTTGTGTGTTGTTGGGTTGGTTCCATCTCATAGCGATCTTCTGTATAATAGAACAAACCACTGCTCAGCTGTGTGCCATTCTCACAACTGTTGCTGTGTTTTAATGTGTTGTTGCAGTCATTGTGTCATTAACTTTTGTTGAGGATATTCCATTCTTTAAAGGACTCTCTAATTTGGTAAGTATAATATTCTTCTTTAGAACTTGATTGTTGTTGTGTTGTTGTTAATGTGCCATCAAGTCACCTGTGACTCATAGTGACCCTATGTACAATAGCCCTGAACAACACTGCCCTATCCTGAGCCAATCTCATCATCTCCAACAGACCTAATTTCATTTCTCCAGTCACTGAGTGAATCCATCTCATTGGGGTCTTCCTGTCTTACACTGTACCTCCATCCTTCCAAGTATGATGTCCTTCTTCAAGAACTGGTCTTTCCTGGACATGTGCCCAAAGTGTGTGAGACAGTACCTGCTGATAATATGCTCACAGTATGTGAGATGTATTTACCACCCTGACTACTAAGGAGCATTCTGATCTAGATTTATTTATTCTTCTAGTAGTTCATAGTATATTTAATATTATTCATTAATATCACAATTCAAAGGCATTAACTCTTCTTTGATCGTCCTTATTCATTGCTTAGCTTTTTCATACTTAAAAGGCAATTGAAAATATGATGAATTGGGTCAGGTGTACCTTAGTCTTCAGTGTGACACTTTTGTTTTGTAACATATTAAAGAGTTCCTTTGCAGCAGATTCGTTCAATATTTCATTTCTTGGCTGCTGGTTATATGGCAGTTATGTAAAATGAAATTTTTGGCAACTTCAATATTTAGCATGCCATTGCCTGTTTGTCCAATTATGTGGAATCTTGTGTTTCTTATGCTAAGGAGTAATCAACACCAAAGGTTTTGATCTTTGTTGATAAGTACTTCAAGTCCTCTTTATTTTCAGAAGCAAAGTTGTGTCATTTGCATATCATAGATCGTAAATTAGTTTTTATCCAATCCTGATACCACAGTTTTCTCTATATGGGCCACAATCCTGGATTATTTGCTCCACATACATATTGAATAGGTATGGAGAAAGAATGCAACCCTGGTGCACATCAGTTAGTTCTTGAACTCTGTGTAGGCTCCACATGAATATAATTAAGTGCTTTGGAACTCACTTTTTTCCTCAGTGTTATCCATAGATTTTTTTTTTATGACCTACACAGTTAAATGCCTTTTCATAGTCAATGACACACAAGTAAACATCTTTCTGGTATTCTCTGCTTTCAGTTAAGATCCATACATCAGCAGCATTATCCCTTGTTCTAAATCCAGCTTGAATGTTTAGCAGTTCCTTGTCAACGTCCTGTTCCAACCATTTTTAATTGAAATTTTATTGTTAAGTTTATGAAGAACTTGGATTTTCCAATCATTCATTGTTGCACATTTTCCTCCATGCCCCCTCTACCCTTCAGTTCACTTTTTTTGAGAAAAAAGTTCTTTCATTTTTATACAGCCCCCATTCCCCCAAGACCACTTTACTATGCAACTCTTATTCTGGACTTTTGTCATACCAATGATACCTAATCATATATTCCTTTTATACAGTTCTCTCCCTCATCTGTTTCAATGTCGTGTACATTGTTTATCCCCTCTTTTCTTAGTTTGCGCCCAACCCCCAATTTAGTCCTGTTTTATAACTGCGGCATTATGCAGTATTTGTTTTTTGTGACTGAGATATTTCACTCAGCATAATGTCCTCCGTGGTCACCCATTTTGTATAATATTTCATGAGTTGTTTTTCAGTGCTGCATAATATTCCATTGTGTGAATAGACCACAGCTTCACTCTCTATTTGTTTGTTGATGGGCAATTGGGTTGTTTCCAACTCTTTGCTGTTGTGAACAAAGCAATAATAAACATGGGTGTGAATCCAACCATTTTTCTTATTATCTCAGAAAAAATTTACTTGAATAAGCTATTAATGGATTTTTATCATTTCCATACTCTGTTTAAAAACCTTTGTTTAAAAAAGACACATGTATAGAACTATTCTGATCAGTTGGCCAAGAGTTTTCTTCCATATTCCTTGGTATAGGGAAGTGAGCACATATATGGGGATGCAACAAGTGTTTTGCATTTGTTTATTGAAACATCTCCATTAATAGTTTTTCATTTAAAGGAGTCTTGTTTTTTTGCCAATATCTCCAGCTCAGTTTGAACTTTTTCCTTCAGTTCCATCAGCTCTCAGTCATATGCAAATTTCTGAAATAGTTTCACATCTATCAGTTTTTCTGATATAGTGACTAGTATTCTTTCCAACTTTTGATGCTTTCTGAATCTTCAAATTTGTGATAATAGAATCCTACATTGTTGTAGCTGAAAGGTTGAATTTTGTTCTCCAGTTCTTATAGTTTGACAATGCTGGACATATTCTTCCCTTTTTATTTTCTAACTCTGGGTCTTTCCTTTGTCCTCGTGAGTGGTCCTTTGAAATCTTCTGTTCAGCTTTTACTTCATCATATCTCTTATCTACTTTAGCTAGTCTAAATATGACTAAATTTCAGAGTGTATTCTGACATCCATTATGGGTTGCTTCATTTCCTTTCCTGTTTTTTTAATGACCTTTTATTTTGTTCATGTATGATATTCCTGCTGTCATCCCACAGCTCATCCGATCTCTATCAGTGTTCAATGAGACAGTTATGTTCCTAAGATGGTCTTTATATCCAGGTGATTTATACTCAATGTTATACTCTGGTACTCATGGACATGTTTTTATTTTCCTCAGCTTGAACTTGAACTTGTATATGAGCAATTGATGGTCTATTCTGCAGCCAGTCTCAGGCATTATTCTGACTAGTGATATTGGACTTCTTCATCATCTCAAATAAAAAACTGACTTTTTTATTATGAATGGAATACCATTCTTCTTTTGGTTTTTATTCCCAGCCCAGTATACCACGTGATTGTCAGATTCAAAGTGGCCAAAGCTAGCCCTTCTCAGTAAGAATGCCTAGAATGTCAATCCTCATGCAATCCATTTCACATTTCACAGTTTCTAGTTTTCCAACATTTAAGATTCATATATTCAATTTTCCTAATATTAAAAGATGTTTGCCATTGTTTTTCTCATTTCTACTGACTTTCAACTGAGGCCCTACTTCTAATCCTCTAACTATCCGTTTTCCTCTACTTTCCATAGAGTTTTCAGAGGCTTATTATTTAAGAAGTGGATGGCCAATCCTGCTTCTTAATTTGAGAGTTTTGCTAAAACCCATCCACCAGGGGTAATCCTCGTGGCATTTGACAAATCAGTGGCATAGTTTTCTGTGTCATTGCAACCTACAAGTTATCTCAGTACAGCAAACTGACAGGCAAGTGCTGCATCAACTAGAACTATGTATTACCCAAATACATACTGACTGACACGGAAAAATCTTAGAATGTGTCATATGAGCAAGAGAGAATGGTTTTAAAAGAGGAAGTGGAAGTTGCCCTGAAGTATTAATGGCAAAATATAATGTCCCAGAACTCAATGTGATACCAATTGACTTGTTTCAATTTCCATATGCAGCATTGGATGCACTCAACAGTCTATGCCAGGAAATTTGGAGGACAGATGTCTGGCCAATGGATTGGAAGAGATTCATATTTGTTCCCATTCCTAAGAAAGATGATCCAACAGAATGTAGAAACTACTAAACAATATTAATATCACATGCAAACAAAATTCTGCTGAAGAACATTCAAAAACTGTTAAGACAGTACATATATGGGAAACTGCCAGAAGTTCAAGCATGATTTAGAAGAGTCTGTGGCACCAGGGATATCATTGCTGTCAGATGGGCCTGGCTGAAAGTAAAGAATACCAGAAGAATGTCTACTTATGCTTTATTGACTCTGTAGAGGTATTTCACTATGTGGATTATAGCAAGTGATGGCTAACATTGAGAGGAATAGGAATCCCAGAACACTTAATTGTGCTCATGCAAAACCTACACCTAGACCAGGAGGCTGCTGCATAAACAGGGCAAGGAAGACTACATGGTTTAAAATTAAAAAGAGAGTGAATCAGGGTTATATTTTCTCTCCATACCTATTCTGTAATCTATATGCTGAGCAAATGATTCGAAAAGCTGGACTCTATGAAGAAGAATGTGGCATCAGGATCAGAGGAAGACTCTTCAATTACCTGTGTTATGTATATAACACAACTTTGCTTACTGCAAGTGAGGAAGACTTGAAGCATTGGTTGTAGAAGATCAAAGAATACAGCCTTCAATATGGATTGCTTCTTAATGTCAAGAAAAAAAATTCTTACCATTAGAATAGGCAACATCCTGAAAAATGGAGAAAAGATTGAAACTGTCAACAACTTCATCTTACCCACAATCAGCATTCTTGGTACTAGCAGTCAGAAAATCAGGAGACACATTGCTCTGTGAAAGCATGCAGCTAAGGACCTCTCCAAAACATTGAAGGCAAAGATGTCCTTTTGAGGACTAAAGTGCATCAGTTTCAGGCATGGTCTTTCTGATCACTTGCTATGTTTCTGAGAGCTAGATAATGAATTAGGATGACAGAAGAAAAATTGTTGCCTTTGAGTTGTAGTATTGGAGAAGAGTACTGAATATCCCATGAACTGCCAAAAGAACAAATATGTCTTGGAGAAAGTACAGGAAGAGTGGTCCTTGGAGGCAAAGATGATAAAGCTTCACCTCACATACTTTAGGCATGTTACCAGGAGAGGCTGTTCCTTGGAGAAGGACATGTTGCTTGAAAAGGCAGAGAGTAAGTAAAGGAGAGAAAACCTCTCAACCAGGTAACTTGACACAGTAACTGCCGCAATGGGATCTAGTGTGTCAGGAAGTGGGAGGATGGCACAGGATAAGACAGGGTTCAGATTTGTTATTCATAGGGTACCTATGGGTTATACTCAACTCAACGGGACCTAACAACATCTTCATCATCTCTTTCCACAGATGTAGTTTATTTGATTCCTGAGTATTACATCCAGGGAGGTTAACATGTATTGCTACTGCTTATGTTATTGGTGAAAAAAAGTACTTCCAGCAAGTAATTTGTTGGTTTTACAAAATTTTTTAAAAATCCTTTTTTTACTAAGGATAACAGAAGAAGAATAGATGCCTTCGAGTTTTGGTGCTGGAGAAGAGTCTTGAACATGCCATGGACTGCCAAGAAAACAAATAGATTTGTCTTGGAGAGGATGAAACCAAGTCTCTCCTTGAAGCTCCACCTCACTTACTTTGGGCACATGGCCAGAAAAGTTCTGCAGAGGAGATGGATTCATACAGTAACTGGGGCAATGAAGGTTGGTGTGTTGACATTAGCGAGACTGGCTCAGGACAGGAAAGAGTTCAGAGCTGCTGTACATAGGGTCACGACACATCACAGGTGACTAATGACACATAACATATTATGACAGGTTTGGAAGCAGGAGTGGCATCCACTTTCTAAATAACATACCTCTGGAAATTCTATGAACTTTGATAAATGTTAATAGTTGTAGAGGGGCTTTAGGCCTTTTGTTCATAGGGTCGCTATGAATCATTCTTGGCTCTAAGGCAATCAACAACAACAAAATGTTATCATGTAAAATAATTTTTGCGTTGGAATAGATGAGGTAAGAATAATCTTAAATGAACAGATATTCAGACGTTATGTTTATTATAATAATAAATAGTCTGCAATAGGACATATACTATGGATTAAATGGGTGTAGGGGTAGGGGAGAAAAAAAGATAAAAGTTAATAAAATGACAAGGTGAGTAAAAAATAGGAATACACAATAAGGGTTTACCTAGACATCGTAATAAATTAATTACACCAATTAAAGGTAATTATTGCCTATTAATGATTGTCTGAAAAACCAATGAGACGTGTAAATTTTCACTCAGATTTTTTTTAAAAAATTACACCATTTTAAAATGGAAAAAAAAAGATTCTATTATGCATCCTCAGACATTATTTCTGTCAACAAGCTATATTTTTCAACTACTAGTTCATTTTGTTTCCAAATATGACATTCTAATCACCGAGAGTTATTACTACATCATGACTGCCTCCCCCCGCTTCTTACTGCAGAAATTGGTAAAAATCTATTTGTGCCCAATTTTGAGGAGAATGAGAATCCCAGAATACTTTATTGTGCTCATTTGAAACCCATACATTGACAAGAAAACAGTCCTCAGAACAGAGCAGGGAAATATTGCATGGTTCAAAATCAAGAAAGAGTGTGTCAGGGATGCTACTTGTCTCCATACCGTTTCAATCTGTATGCAGAGAGAGGCTAGGGCTTAATGAGGAGAAATGTGGCATTATGACTAGAGGAGGACTTGTTAACAACCTGCATTATGCATATGACACAACCTTGCTTGCTGAAACCGAGGAGGACCTAAAGCAGTTGTTGCAGAAAATCAATGACAGTAATCTTCAATATATATTGAGGCTCAACATCAAGAAGATAAAGATCCTCACCATTGGGCCAATTGGCAGCACCATTATAGATGGAGACGAGATTGAGTTTATTGACAATTTCAGCTTGCTCAGCTCCACAATCAACACCCTTGGCACCAGCAGTCAGGAAATCAAAAGACGAATTGCACTGGGAAAATCTGTGGTCAAAGACCTTTCCAGAGTACTGAGGAGCAATGATATCAGTCTAGAGACTAAGGTGTACCTGATCCAGACCATGGTTTTCACAATTACATGCTACGCATCGAAGAGCTGGAGAATAACTAAGGATGACAGAAGAAGATTTGATGCCTTTGAGTTGTGATGCTGGAGAAGAGCCTTGAACATACCATTGACTGCCAAGAGAACAAACAGGTCTGTCTTAGGGTGATATCAAGTTTCTCGTTGCAGGCAAGGATTTGTAATCTCCATCTCACATACTTTGGGCACTTGACAAGGAGGACTAGTCCTTGGAGAAGGACATCATGCTTGGAAGGGTTGAGGGACAGCGTAAAAGAGGAAGACCCTAGAGGAAATTAATTGACACCATATCTGGGGTACTGAGGATAGGTGTGACACAGTCAGTGAGATTGGCTCAGGACAGAGCAGGCTTTAGAGCTGTTGCACATAGGGTCACTATGAGTCATAGATGACACAACAGCACATAACAACAATTACAACAACATTGTCATGTGACTATTATCTTGTCACTAGCAACATTGCATTTCAGGATGAATCTTGAAATATTCTTTTGACAGTTCATACATCCCAATCCTCTTCAATTGGTCATTCCCTGTAGGATTTCCTTATTCAAAATGACCAAATGGATTTACATTTCAACTCAATGTTGTCTAGAATATTACTCTCCAAGTAATATCTCCATTTGATTTTTAACTGCTTCGACTTTTCTTGATTCATGTTTTGTACATTTCATATTCTGATTATTAATGTATAAATGCAGTTCTGTCTTCTCCTTTTGAGGTGCACCATACCAGTAAAGGAAGATCCTGCAAGTTATTCCATTCATGTCACTAACCTATTTCAAAACAACTTACATCATTCCATTCATGTCATTACCCTACTTTGAGGAGGTAGCTTCCCCTAAGTTATTTTGAGTACCTTTCAGCCTGCGAGATTCAGCTTCCAGAACTAAATTAGATAATATTATGCTACTATCCGTAAGGTTTTACTGGTCAATATTTTCAAAAGTCCTTCTTCCCATTCTGTTTTGGTCTGAAAGCTCTGCTGGGAGTCATTTATCATGGATGATCTTGCTGGTATTTGAAATACCAATGGAATAGCTCCCAGGATCACAGCAACGTGGCAAGCCACCACAGTACAACAAACTGGCAAAGGAACAGTGGGGAGGAAGGGTTATAGGCTGGGAATTGTTCCAGTAGCTTCCTGAAGAAAAAATATATTCCCAGAAAGTCTCCATTTGAAAATGAAAATATTATCTTTTTTTATTATCTTTTTACTCTTGATATGTGGGGACTTGTTTTAAAAGTAGTGAACTTTTGCATATTTTATTGATGCGTTGATAATAAAGGGTGACTGAAATGCAAAAGTTGGGAACAGAGAAGAAGGTTCTGTAGCTGGAAAATACGGGCTCAGTGAGAGAAATGAGGCTGGAGATAGAATGAAACAGTTCTGCACATTCAATGATTTATTCATTGCAAATACCTTTTATAAGAAACATAAACGCAGCTATGCACATAGATCTCACTGGATGGCATGCATAGGAATCAAATAGATTACATTTGGGGAAAGACTCGGTGGAGAAGCTCAATATTAGCAGTGAAAACTAGGCAGGGTGCTGATTGTGGGACAAACCACCAACTACTCATATGCAAGTTCAAGCTGAAGTTGAGGAAAATTAAATCAAGTCCACGGGAACCAAAATATAATCTTAAGTCTATCCCACTCGAATTTCAAAACCATCTCAGGAACAGGTTTGAGGCCTTGAGCACCAATGAGCGTAGACCAAATAAGCTCTGGGAGGATATCAAGAAAATTATCCATGAGGAATGCAAAAGATCATTACAAAGACTGAAAAAGAAGAAAAGACCAAGATGGATGTCAGATGAGACTCTGAATATTGCATTAGAGTACCAAGAAGCCAAAGCTAAAGGAAGAAATCAAATAGCTAAGCAGAAAATTTAAAAGGCAGCCCAGATGACAAAGCAAGATGCTATAATGAAATGTGCAGAGAGCTGGAGTCAGAAAATCAAAAGGACCAAACTCGCTCCACATTTCTTAAGCTGAAGGAGCTGAAAAACAAATTCAATCCATGGGTGGCAATACTTAAGGATACTTTGGGTAGAATGTTAAATGATCCAGGAAGTATCAAGAGAAGATGGAAGGAATACACAGAATCACTGTATCAGAAGGAATTGGCTGACACAGAAGAATTTCATGAAATGACATATGAGCAAGAACCTATGCTGATGAAGGAAGTAGTTCAAATTGCTCTGAAGGAATTGGCAAAAAACACGGCTCCAGGAGTTGATGGTATACCAATTGACATATTTCAACAGACAGACGCTGCCATGGATGTGCTCACTAAGTTGTGCCAAGAAATCTGGAGAACAGCCAGCTGGCTGACTGACTGGAAAAGATCGATATTTGTTCCCATCCCAAAGAAAAGTGACCCAACAGAGTGCGAAAATTATCGAACAATATCATTAATATCACATGCAAGCACGATTCTGCTGAAAATTATCCAAAAATGTTTGGAACAATACATCAACAGAGAACTGCCAGATGTGCAG
>NW_006399832.1:5925087-5954397 GCF_000299155.1 Elephantulus edwardii
CCAGGGCAGCATCTGTTAGCTGAAATATGTCAATTGGTATACCATCTATTCCGGGGGCCTTACCTTTTGCTATTTCCCTCAAAGCAGCTTGAACTTCTTCCTTCATCACCATAGGCTCTTGCTCAAATGTTATTTCATTAAATTCTTCTGTATCTGCCAATTCTTTTCCATACAATGACTCAGTATATTCCTTCCATCTTCTTTTAATATTCTGCTTAAAGCATCCTTGATTTTAGCAATTTGAGGTTTGAATTTGTTCTTCAGTTCCTTGAGCTTAACAAATTCTGAACGAGTTTGGCCCTTTTGATTTTCCGACTCTAGCTCCTCTCCTCACACATTTCATTGTAATATTTTGCTTTGTCATTCCGTGCTGCCTTTTGGAATCTTCTGTTCACCACTTGATAATTTCCACATTCTATTGGATTACTTTTCTTCGGAATAAGAACAAATATGGATCTCTTTCAGTAAGCTGAACAGGCAGCTAACCTCCAAATTTCTTTCTTGGTGTACACTGGAGAGCACATCCAGAGCTCTCTCTCTTAGTTGAAACATGCCCATATGCATTGATTTGGTCCCTGGGACCTTATTTTTATTTTCTCAATTCCCTTAGTGTGGTTTGAACATCTTCCTTCTTTATTTTTAACTCTTAGTCATATAGTATTTCCTGAAATATATCAGTGTCGGAATTCCTTTTGGTACAATGATTTTGTGCATTCCCTCCATCTTTTGATGCTTCCTGGATGGGTCTGTGAGTATTGCATCTCAAGGCTTGAATTTGTTTTTCAGTTCTTTCAGCTTGAAAAATGCCAAGGAAGTCCTTGCCTTTTTATTTTTTAACTCTAGATCTCTGCACATTCCATTATATATGGAATAATGTACAATATTAATGATGATGGTGGTAAATTTAGGTTTGTGAGATTATAGATCTATCTTGGGGATTGGAAAATGTAGCATTGATAAGAGAATGTTCATGGAGGTTATTAGCCATGGAAAGAAGGCCAAGATAATTATGTCCATTAAAGGCACTGAGTAGAGAAATACATCTGAGAACTATGTGTAATTGAATATTTCAAGATGGTAAAGTTAGCAGTAGGTAATGATTGGAAATAAAATAATAGCCATGTAGTAGACCATGTTTGTGGAAGATCATGCTAAGGAGCTTGGATTTGAAAGTAACAAAAATAAATATCTTTTTCTAGTAAGTGATTACATGAGAACATTTACCCAGTTTTATTTATCTTCAAAGTTCACTAGTTTTTTTTCACTAAATCATATTTACTTCCTGGACATTTTAAAATTACCTACTTTCTGAAGATGTAAATAAATAAGATTATAAGAAGAAAAAAATCAATTTTAAAAATAATTAAGTAATATTATTTGAAGAAACCAGTTCTATAATCCTACTTTCAATTTTTCAACTCTGAGTTTATTAGATTTTTCATGTTTTCTATAATACCTATATTCTATTTAGTTTTGCAATTAAGAATATTTCAAGTTGTGTTTGGATAATCATCAGCAATATTTTGCTTGCATATGTTGTTAATAAATTTTTTTATAATTTCCACATTCTGTTAGATCACTTTTCTTGGGAGTGGGAACAAATAATGGATCACTTCTAGTTAGTCAACCAGGCAGCTTTCCTTTCAATGTCCTGGCATAGACTGTTGAGCATATCCAGGGTTGCATGTGAAACATGTCAGTTGATATTCCAATGATTCCTGGGGCCTTATTTTTTTGCCGGTGCCTTTACTGCAGCTTGAATTTCTTCCTTTGTTATCATTGGCTCTTGTTCATATGGTACTTCCTGGAATATTTCAGTGTCAACCAAATATTTTTGGTACAGTGATTCTGTATATTCTTTCCATCTTCTTCTTTTTTTTAAGTCTTTATTTTTAAAATATTTTTACTGTAATTTTAATGAAAGCTTAAAAGAAAATTATCTTCATTAATTGCTTTTTCTTAACGGTGCTACTTATATTTATTACACATTATAGTCATGACCTCTATAAACCATATCTTGGTTATTTTTAAAGCACCCAATTATCAATTTATATATTTACAAAAGTCATGAAAAAACTTACTATCTTTTTTTAATCTTGTATCTCAATCGTATATAACCTAAACTGATCGTGACATTTGTATAGCATCCATCTTCTTTTGATGCTTCGTGATCATTCAAGATTTTCCCTTGGCATCTTAGTATTGCAATTTGGGTCTTGAATTTGTTCTTTAGTTCTTTCAGCTTGAGGAATACCAAGAGGGTTTTTGTTTTATTCTCTGACTACAGCACTTTGCACATTTCATTATATACTTTGCTTTTTAAAAGATATTTTTAAAATTGGTTTTCATACTATTGTACATGAGGTTGACATGAATCGCAGGCAACAACAGTAATAATTTGCTTACACTGTGTTTTACTCATGTACATTGAATTTAGGGGTTCTTGGTCCCCTTTCTCCACCCACCGTGATCTTCCCCCCTCTCCACCTTCAGCCCCCTGCCTCCTCCACTTCTCTCTTTGTATATCCATACAAACCTGACTGCTTATACTTAGTTTTTACAATAATGGTCTTATCCAATATTTGTCCTTATGTGCCTGAGTTAATTCATGAAGCATAATGCTCTCTAGTCTCTCACGTGTTATATAGTATTTTTCAAAATCATAGCTCCAATCGTTTGTTGATGGACATTTTGGGCTATTCCCTTGTTCTTTCATTATTGTGAATAATGCTGCTATGAACATCGTTGTACAAATCTCCATTTGTGCCTCAGTTCTGTTTTCTTGGAGTATATTCCTACCAGTGGAATAACTGGGTCACATGGAATCTCTATGTTCAACTTTTTGAGGAAATGCAAACCGCCTTCTAGAGTGATTGCACCATTTTACAATCCCACCAGCAGTGTATGAGAGTTTCTATGTCCACAGCTTCTCCAACTTTTATTGCTTATTGCCCCTTTAGTGGGCATCTCTCTTATTGCCAATGATTTTGAGCATTTCTTCATGTGTCTGTTAGCCAACTGAATGTCTTCCTCTTTGAAAGGTCTTTCTATATATTTTACACATTTTCTAATATAGTTCAGTCTTTTCCTTGTGGAGACCCTGTAATATTCTGTAAACTTTTGTTATGAGATCCTTGTCTGAGATGTCATTGCTAAATGTTTTCTCTCCAGTTATTAGATTTTCTTTTCACCCTATTGGGAAAAAGGTTTTGATACACACAGAAAGTTAATCTTTAGAAGGACCTATTTTATTCATCAATGTTTTCTTGTCCTAGTTGGGCACTTCTGGCTATATTTTCCAGCCTAATAATACCATATGCTAGGCCTTCTAAGTTTGGTCCAATTTTGTCTCTTATGATCTTTACGGTTTGGGGCTTTACCCCAGGTATCTTATCCACCTTGAATTGATGTTTGTATATAATTTGGGATTTGGATCCTGCTTCAGCTTTCTGCAGGTAGGAGTCCAGTTTCACCAGCACCATTTGTTGAGGACATACTCTTGTATATTAAGACAACTGGGTGACATCTAACAATGGTGGGTCCTCAACTCTGCTTCTTCTGCTTCTTCAGCTACCCTACCTAAATATGGATCAAAGACCAGATTTTTATGTCAAGGGCACCTCCATGAGGACACAGCAGCTGGGCCTGATGGGAGCAGAAGTATCTTCTTCCAGCTTTGTTGTTAGGACATACCCTTCATGGATGTCAGGGAAGGCCCAGTTGCTAAGATGACCCTGTTGCCCCTACACCATTAGCATTTCCCAAAAAGGAACAATGGGTCAAGGTACACGGCCTCTGCCTTGTGCAACAGTCATGCTGCTTAAGAGAAGTGGGGAAACACCCCTCTCAGTGACCCCTGCTTCGTCCTAATGTGAATTGTGCTCAACCTTTCTCACCAAATCACTTAAACAGAAAGAGTGCAGAGAAAGTCAATTCTAATCACTTGGTGCAAAGCAGGGAGAAAGCATTTTTATATTCAAAGATAAATTGCCCAAGTAGGAAATGTCATCAGGGTGAATCTCATTACTGAAGATAGGAGAGAAGCATTGGGTAGTTGAGGAAATTCCAGAAAGAAAAAAAGGGGGCAGGGGGAGAATGTATGAAAAGCCTGAGAACAAAACCAAAGAGCATTAAATGTATAGAAACATTTTAAAATAAAAAGACTTCTGAACAGCATAGCATTGATGGTGCTGAAAATCTTAATCAGGATAGAGCTACAGGAAGAGGTGGGAAGGAAATTAGCCTTTCAATAAAACTACCTTTGAAAAATGTCATTTCTTCTTTTTCTCTTAACAATTTCATTAAATGTCTTGATTCTTAAAAGAACAGAGAATATAATTCTTTTTTCAATAGAACAAATTTGTTTTATAAAGTCCGTATTATGGTCCCTTAGAGATGAGTGAGAAGTGTCATTTACTCCTGAGATGGAAACTAGGGAAAGGGATATCACTAGGGGAGGACATTGATGGGGCTTCAATAGTTCTTAGTGAATATAAAGCATGACTGATTATTATATTATTCCTTTTACCTTTTCAAATGTCCGTAACACTTCATAACTTTGAGAATTGGAGCAGTGTCTGGGGGAAGAAGGAGAGAGTAAAATGTAGACCAGAAGGTCTAGAGGGAAAAAAAAAATCTAGACTTAAGAGTAAAATCTAGACTAGAGGAGAGGAAGAGGATAGAAAAAATAGAGATTAACATAAAAAAGAGAGAGGAATGAGAAGGGAAGGGAAAGGAAAGGATGAGGAGGCAGAGGAAGGGAGGGATGATTTTGCACCACATGAACGTTTTGAAGGCCACACCACACTGTCTGCTAGGGCTGAGATTGCATCATTTATTCGTCCAATTGAATAACTCTAAGTCATTTCTCATCAAACACCAGTCTCAAACATTTTGAGCTCTACAACTCAGTCAAAAAGAAGCTCTAGTCAATTTAAAATAGTTAACTTCGGTGGAAAAAGGCAGGTGGTGGGTGAGGGGGAAATCCACAGCAACACAATTCTTGGAAGAAGAAAAGAAAAAACAATGAGCACATGTGTATGAATGAATCAGAGCTGCTCGAAACGACTCCCCTTTGGGGGCAGAAGCAGAGGTTTTAGCCAAGTTCAAAATGAAATTCCACCTCCCTCCAGACCCCTTTCCTTGCCATTACCATATGATTTACATGAACGTTGTCTGCTGAATTAATCTTTCCCTACAGCACCTGGTATTTATCATCAGTAACAGACTGGCAAGAGATTCTGGGGAAGCTCTTTATATCCTAAATTTTAAACACTCCTTTCCAAATCTGTTCCTTTAAAGGTTAAAAGTACAGTTAAGCACAGCGAAATCAGTGACAGTAAGTAGAGGAAACAGCCATTAATTCCTAAACCCTGTCACTGTCAGGTCAACCCTACCTTATGGAGCAGAACCAGTGCATAGGTTTTCCAAGGCTGCAGAGCTTTACAGAAGCCTGTTGCCCCCACAGAGCAGCGAGTGGGTTCAAACTGCCAACATTTCCAATAGCTGCAGAGTGCTTAACCCCTGTACCACCATGGCTTTTAAATGAATACGTAGGACTTCCCCAACGTGGGGTGCATGAATCATGGCCAGAAAGAGGAAAATAAAGGGAACTAAATGTTTACAGCTAGAAAGGACTTTGAAAATCTCCTAGTTCCGCTTCCTCACTTTCCGTATTTGGCAGGTGGCTCTCACATGGAACCCCAGCCAGTTAGTGGTTGAGCCAAAAGAAGAAGCCAGCTTTTCTGAAATGAACTCCAGAGTTGCCTGCCATTTTACTTTTCTCCCTCAAAAGGAAGTTTTCAGACTGTCAACTTTAAAGAGAATGACCGTGACTAATAACATGCAAATCATATAGCTTAATCTCTGTAAATGGGATTAGCACTTCATTTCTGAGAACTGGACAATGACTAAGGATGGTAAGGAAGAAGAATTGATGCCTTTGAGTTGTGAGCTGGAAAAGAGTCTTCAACATACTGTGGACTGCCAAGAGAACAAATAGTTCTGTCATGGAGAGGGTGAAACCAAGTTTCTCCCTGGAGGCTAGCATTTTGAGGCTCCGTTTCACATACTTTGGGCACATGGCCAGGAGGGACCAATCCTTGGAGAGGAACATCATGCTCGGAAGGGTGGAAGGACAATGCAGGAGAGGAAGACCCCAGATGAGATGGATTGATACAATAACTAGGGCAATGGGCCTAGGTGTGATGGAGTCAGAGAGACTGGTTCAGGACAGGGCAGCTTCAGTGCTATTGCACATAGGATTACTATGAGTCACAGGCGACTTGACAGCACATAACAACAACAGGGTTGATTCTGACTCACAGGGACCTCATGGGTGCCAGAGTAAAGCAGTGCTCCATAGTGTTTTCCCTGGCTCATTTATATAAAGTTGATCAGCTGGCCTTTCTCCAGAGATGTCACTAGACTGTCTTGAAACTTTAATCTTTACTTTAGCAGTGGAGCATGTTAACCACTTATGCCACTCAGGAATGCTCAAATGTTGATGGCACAGGGCATGTCTTGGTGTTCATTCTCAAGTCGCTGAGATCCTGCCCAGACACAAAACAGAGGCTATGTTTGCACAGGCCTTCTTGCATCTCAGCTTTCAGGATCATCCTTTGTGGTCTACAGGTTGGCTGTGAATAGAGCATGGTTTAAAGCTATTGTGCATAGGGTTGCTATGAGTAGTAACCGACTCAATGGCACATAAAAACAACAACAACAAAGTTAGTGTTAGAAATACAGAAAAATCAAAGAACAAAAAATTAGGGAAGTATTTATCCATTGGGACAAGCTTTAATTTTTGGAATTCTGAATCAGTGGTAAAATGATTTTAAAAAAATTTAAAATGAGACTAGAATAATGAAGACTTAGAAAATGACAATACTGAACCAAAATTCAAAGGGTAAAGCTGCATTTGATATGTTTTAAAACAGGAAATACTTCTCATTGTTTTTCTCAGCTCCTTTCCTGAATATTGGTTGTAATATCTCAATGCCACTGAAATTCAGAAAATAATGCAAATGTCTTCACTTTTACTATAATTACCCTTCAGTTTTTCATACATTAGCAAAAACTAATAGATTCTAGATTTCTTAAAGTTCAGCAGCTTGCATTTCCATATGTAATTAAAAAACAGTATAAAGTCTAATCGTCAATTTGCAGCTGTTATCTGAATTATGCTAAAAATTAAATTTGTGTAGTTTAATAATTTTATTAATTAAATTATTCCCATGATATTTTATTCTATCTAAACTACAAAGCACCTTCAAATTTGTAAGGAAAGACTGTGGGTCAAAGGATGCGCAATAAATGGGAGGTGCAGAGAATTGGAGTCAAGGCTGTCCTCTGTCTTTATTTGGTTTAGGCAATTAACTTCTCTGAGTCTTTGCCTCCTGTTTTGTATAAAAAGATGAGACATGGTTTAGGCAATTAACTTCTCTGAGTCTTTGGCTCCTGTTTTGTATAAAAAGATGAGACACAAATCACTCTACTGCCTGACTGAAAGACAATTGTGAGAAAACATAAAGATGATTCATGCAACTATCAACTGTTTCATCTTACTTGGATCCACAATCAACACCCTGCCAGTTTCTTATGCTTCAGCCAGTATCTCTTGAGTTTAAGAGTCTCTAAGTCCAAATACCAGATACTAGTATTAGGGAAGGTGACCCATCTCACACGATTCTCAGACGAATTGCATTGGGGAGTCTGCTGTCAGGGACCTCTCCAGAGTACTGAAGAGCAACGATGTCAGTCTGGAGACTAAGGTGCACCTGATACAGGCCATCTTGTTGTTGTGAAGTGCTTTAGAGTCATAGACAACCCATAGCAACCCTATGAACCAAAATCTTGAACACAAACTTTCATCTTTTCTCCAAGTTCACAGAGTTTCTGGAGGCAAGGTTTGTTTGTTTGTTTTTTTTTTTAGAAGTCACTCCTGCTTCCAAGCCTGTTTTATTCCGGAGATCCACAAAGCCTTTTAAATACGAGGCCAAATCCAAACAGCTCACAGCCTCTTGTGAACAACAACCACACCCTAGTCCCAACCCCAAACCAGAAAACAGACCTTTGCAGAATCCGGCCATTCCACTCATCTTCCCATAGTCTTCAAATTACTTGCTATGCAAGGATTCTGAAGCTTTATCTGACACACTATGGACATACTGTGGGCCATTCCTTGGAGAGGAATGTCATGCTTGTGAAGGTGGAGGGACAGCACAAGAGAGGAAGACCCTCAATGAGATGGATTGATTCATCCATTGGGTAATGGGGGTAGGTGTGTCAGAGACAATAAGATTGGCTCAGGATAGAGCAGATGTCAGAGTTGTTGTACATAGAGTTGCTATGAGTGGCAAGTGACTCGATAGCACACAACAACAATAATTTAAAGGGTAAAATTTGTTTCCAAACAATATCCATGAGTGAAATCCAGAATACTTATGAAAGCCACTTAATTGAGGAAAAGAATTTGAAAGATTATAAATAGATCTGTAAGTCTCTTTGAGGTATAGTTGCACAATTGGTGTTTGGGCTATATAATTCTTTATTATGGAGGATGCCCTGTCTATTATAGAAAGTTCAATTACATTCCTGACCTCTAGCCAATAGCATCCCCCAGTTGCGACATCCAAAACAGCTCCAGATACATTAACCTCTGGTGGGCAATATAATCCCATCTCTCTTTGAGAATCACTGTTCTGAGGGAAGAAGTGTATTTATTAATAGGTGTAATGCATTTATTTTAGTCAAAATCAACAATACCCACCCAAAACACCAAGCCAACTTGTCCTTTGAATAAATAAGGGAAACGTCATATGTTATAGAGATGTGGTTTTAAATTATGTTGGAAGAAACAATGATCATTGATGACAGTAGGTGCAGGACTGGCTGTCAGCCACAAGGTCAATTCTTAGAATCCACCAGCTGCCTAGCAGAACAACAACAAGGTAATCTGTTTCTATAGTGATTTATAACCTTTGAAATCGTTTGGCGGCCATTCTACTCTGTGCTATAGGGATGCTGTGACTCAATGGCAGTAGGTTTGGGTTTTGTTTTGCTTTATTTGGAAAAGACATCAATGGAAATTGATGTGAAATCCTTGAGGAGTTGACGAGCAGAAATAGGGTATTGTGGTTTTGTTGGTCTTTTTTTCTTCAATCTCATATCTCTGTGAGAGAAGTTTCCGTTTACTCCAATGGTGTTCAGGAAGAAATGGCAGTAGGAAAGCACTGGAAAGTGAGAAGTCTCAGGGTCCCTTTAGGACCTAATGCTGAAGTAGAGCCAGATGCTGAAGGAAGTTAAGAGAGCCTACTGATTTCTGGAAAAGTATTGTTTTATTTGGATAGCAATCACTTAAATTTCAACAGAGACCACCTAGCTGAACCAAGAATTGCCAAGAGATGAATTGAGACCTAGAATGGAAAACCTGCTTGCCACTTGATTTTCTGAAAAATAATTTTAAAGAGAATTTTACCAAAGTGTTGCTTGCTTCTCCTTTCCCAAAAATATGACTTTAGTTTGCTGGCTAAACCCAGCAAGTAATGTAATTATCCATCGTCCTATGATACATAATACAGGAAAGCGTTGAAAGTATTAGCCTTTTCAAGACTTTGTGGTTCTAATTACTCTTCTTTGGTGAAACACTGAAAGTCACTTTTTATTTTTCCCTACAAAGAATTTTTAACATAATCCTATTTTCTACTAAAATTCTACATGATTGCCAGATTGGAGTGAAAAATCAAATGTACTCCCAGTGGAAAAAACAAGTTTAAAGAACAGTGGTTCAAACTAAAGCTCAGAGAGAATTCATGAACTTATTCTACCTTTACTGAATAAAAACTTGACTGTACAAGTTTATATTTTAAAATGGGAATGCAAATTGTTGTTGTTAGGTGCCATCTAGTATGACTCATCACCACGCTATGAACAACAGACTTGAACCCTGTCCTATCCTGTGCCATCCTCATTATCTCTGATACACTTGAGCCCATTGTTGCAGTCACCATGTCAATGCAGGTATGTATGGGAATCTTCTTCTCTTTGACTGACCCTCTATCTTTCCTAGCATGATATTCCTTTCCAAGGAATAGCTTCTCCTAATAACATGTCCAAAGTATGAGAGATGAAGCTTTGTCATCTTTGCCTCCAAGGAGCAGTCTGGCTGCACTTTGCCCAAGACATGTCTGTTGGTTCTTTTGATAGTCCTTGAGATGTTCAATACTCTAACACCAAAACCTAAAGGCATCAGTTCTTCTGCCATCCTTATTGATTGTCCATCTGTCACATGCATAGTAAGGGATTGAAAAGACTATGGCCTGCATCAAGAGCACCTTTGTCTTCCAACTGACATCATTGCTCTTAATTATTTTGGAGATGTCTCTGGCAGTAGACTTGCCCAAAGCGGTAAGTCTCCTGTTCTCCTGCCTGCCAGTGCCAAGGGTATTGATTGAGGATACAAGTAAAATGACAGTTTCAAATCTTATTCTATTATGATATTGCCTATTAGCCCACTTGTAAGGATCTTGTTTTCTTGATGTTGAGATGTTTTGTTTCTTTTAAATGGAATTATTTGGAAAAAAATAAGAAAATTATTGTTGTTGTATGCTTTCAAGTCAATTATATCTCCATGTGACAGAATAGAAATGTCCCAAATTTGGAGATAAATATTCCTAACAATGTTACTTTCTTTAAAAAGGTATAATAATGAAATTATGCTTTAAGGGCAAAGCCATTTTAATTCTGGTACATAGCTCTTTCTTTGAACACATTAAACACATTGCCAAAAGGTGTAACCAAGTCTGACTGCCCTTACGACAAAATATCCCAAACTAAGTTACCACTACTGACTGCTCTGAAAGAGACCACAATCAAAGGTTCTGGATAGAGTGGGGGGGAAATGTGGAATATAACTCTTTAGTCCAACACTCAAGTTGAAGGTAGTAATTTTTAAAAGCTTTACCTCTTACATATGTTATTGTTGTTAAGTGCCGTGGAGTCGTTTGAAATTCATAGCAATCCTATGTACAGCAGTTCTGAAACTTTCTCTATCCTGAGCCAAACTTATCATCACCTTTACCCCAGTCATTGAGTCAATTCATCTCATTCAGGATTTTCCTCTCTTGTGCTGACCCTCCACCTGTCTAAGCACAATGTTCCTCTCTAGGCACTGGTCCATCTTTGCAACATGCCCAAAGTATGTCAGATGAAGTTATAGAATACTTGTCTCCAAGGAGCAGTCTGGTTTGACCCTCTCCAGGATGAACCTGTTTGTTCTCCTAGCAGCCCATGGTATATTCAATACATTTCTCCAGCACCACAACTCCAAGGCATCAATTCTCCTTCTATCACCTCTAGAACATTGTCCAGCTTTCCGATGCATAGCAACTAATTGCGAAGACCATGGCCTGTACCAGGTGCACCTTGGTCTCCAGATTGACCTCATTGCTCTTCAATACTCTGGTGAGATGCCTAACAGCAGATTTTTCCCAATTCAATACATCTTTTAATTTCCTAGCTGTTGGTACCAAAAGTGTTGATTGTGGAGCCAAGCAAACGGAAGCTGTTAACAATCTCATTCTCTTCCCTATCTATCATGATGCTGCCAATTGCCCCAGTGGTGCAAATCTTTGTTTTCTTGATGTTGAGCTTCAGTCCACATTGAAGACTTCAGTCCTTGACCTTTTACAGCACATGCTTCAGGTCCTCCTCAGTTTTGGCAAGTAAAATTTTGTCATCTATGTATCACAGGTTTTTGATGAATCTTCCTCCAAATCTGATGCTTCATTCTCCTCATAGAGTCCAGCCTCTCGGATGATCTATTCTGCATAGATTAAAAAATATATGGAAATAAGATGTATCCCTGGCATACACCTTTCCTGATTTTGAACCATTCAGTGTTTCCTTGCTCTGTTCTGACAACTGCCTGCTGATCCAAGTCTAGGTTTCACATAAGCAAAATCAAGTGTTTTGGGATTTCGATTCTTCTCCGAGTTAGCTTCATTTTGTTGTGATCCACACAGTCCAGTTCTTTTGCATAGTTGATGAAATGCAGACAGACATTCCTCTGGTACTCTCTGCTTTCAGCCAAGATCCACAAAACATTGGCTATAATTCCCTAGAACCACAGCCTCTTTTAAACCCAGTCTATACATCTGGCAGTTCTCTATTGATGTGCTGTTCCAGTCGTTTTTGGATAATTTTCAGCAGACTCTGGCTTGTATGTGATATTAATGATACTGTTCGATATTTTCCACACTCTGTCAGGCCACCCTTTTTGGAATTGGAACAAATATAAATCTCTTCCAGTCAGTTGGCAAGGTAGTTGTTCTCTAGACTTATTGGAACAACTTAGTGAGTGTGTCCAGGGCAACGTCTGTTTGTTGAAATATGTCGATTGGTATGCCATCAGTTCCTAGGGCCTTGTTTTTTGCCAGTTCCTTTAGAACAGTTTGAACTTCCTCCTTCATCCCCATAGGCTCTTGATCGTATGATGTTTCATGAAATTCTTGTGTCAGCCAATTCTTTTTCTTTTTTTAACTGCTAGGAGAACAAGCTGGTTCATCCTAGAGAGGGTGAGATCATTTGAAGCTTTGTCTGGCATACTTTGGGCATGTTGGAGGAAGGGACCAGTGCTTTGAGAGGGACATCATGCTTGGAAGAGTGGAGCACAAGAGAGAAAGACCTTTGATAAGATGGATTGATTCAGTGATTGGGGTAATGTAGGTAGGTGTGACAGAGACAATAAGGTTGGCATAGGATAGAACAGGGTTCAGAGCTGTTGTACATGGGGTCGGTATGAGTCACAAATTATTCAATGACACATAACAACAACAACTGGTTTACTTACAAAGTTCATATACAAGGGAGAGTGCTTTAGAGTCAGCCTAAAGCCCAAGAATATGATAAGTTGTAAATTTTATAAAAATTTGTAAATTTAAATATAAATTATGATTGTAACCTGTACCTAAAGCCTGACTAAATTCTGAGCCTTGATATGAGTCCAGATGCCATATTAAGTCCTCTTAGCTTTCAAACGACTAAAGTAGGCATAACATTGCCAAGATTTCTCAAGCAAATGCTGACCCTTTTCTCAGAAAAATAAGTTCATTAACATTCCCACAAAAGACTAGAGAACTTGCTTAGCCATACTCTTCTTAGGAAAAACAACAACCAAACAAACATCAACATAAGGGTGATGATTCTGCTTCTCCCACAGTTGACACCTTTTTCGAGATCAAAAGAAAACCTCCTTGACAGTATATACCATAATCCAATATCAATAAGAACTTTCCTGACCAATCTTCACTCAAACCTTGTATCTAATGCCCTTAACATAAACTAAGCTTTCACCAACTTCTTTTGGTATAAATTAAGCTGTTGTAACAGATACTTAAAAATAGAGTGGCTCTGAACATCAGTGTACAAATCTCCATTTCAGTCTCAGTGCTATTTTCCTCAGGGTATATTCCCACTAGTGGGATAGCTGGGTCATATGGAATCTCTATGTTCATTTTTGGTTTTTTTGGTAATTGTAAATTCTTTATTCTATTTCATGTTATATTAACATTTCATAAATTTTCCAAAGACATAGAAATAGCTTATATATAAACTAGAGCTTAAAGCTTGCATTTAAAACTCTTTGATGAAATGCCAAACTGCCTTCCAGAGTGGTTCTACTATTTTACAATCCTACCAATAATGTATGAGAGTTTCTCCACATCCTCTCCAACATTTATTTCTTGCTGTCCAATTAAACTTTGCCACTGCTGCTGGAGTGAGATGATATCTTATTTTTGTTTTTATTTGTAACTCTTTGTTGCCAATGATTTAGAGTATTTCTTCTTGTGAGTGTTGTCCATCTGAATGGCTTCCAATATAAAGTCTTTCCACGTCTTTTGATCATTTTTGTAATTGGGTTATCAATCTTTTCCTTGTTGAAGCCCTGTACTATCCTGAAAACTTTTGTTATAAGATCCTTGTCTGAAATGTCATTGCCAAATGTTTTTTATCCAGTTAGTAGATTTTCTTTTCACCCTATTGGAAAAAATTGTTTATGACCAAAGGGACTTAATCTTTAGAAGGTCCCATTCCTCTAAGTTAACCTCTCCTGGTTGTGCAATTCTGGCTGTATTTGTCAGCCTATTAATACCATGTACTAGGCCTTCTAAGTTTGGACTCATTTTGTCTTTTATTATCTTTATAGTTTGGGGTTTTCCTCTAGGTCTCTGAAACACCTTGAGTTGATTTTTATGTATAGTATGAGATGTGGATCCTGCTTCAGCTTTCTGCAGATAGAAGTCCAATTTTGCCAGGACCATTTGCTGAAGGGGTTGTCATTTACCAATTTGATAGATTTTGTTTCCTTATTGAATACCAGTTAACCTTAAGTAGATAGGTTAATTTCTGGGTTCTCAATTTTATTCAGTTGGTCTATGTGCATGTCTTTGTATCAGTACCATGTTGTTTTGTCATTATAGCTGTGTAGTAGATTTTGAGAGCTGGGAGTGTTATACCTCCCACTTCATTTTTGTTTTCCAGAACTACTTTGCTTATTTGTGGTCTCTTTCTTTTCCAAATAAACTTGCCAATTGCCTTTTCTATCTCTGTTGAAACATTAGCTTTGTATCTGCATTAAGAGTCATGAAAATATAGATTGCTTTAGTAGGATTGACTTTTTAACTATATGAAGTCTTCCTATCAATTAGCAGGGAACATTTTCTCATTTATTTAGGTCTCATTTTTTCTCTCAATAGTGTTTTTTAGTCTTCTTATAAAGATCTTCTGGAAATAGCCCAAATGGCTATCAACAGATGAATGAATTGAGAAACTATGGTGAATGTTGTATGATAGAATACTATGCAGCACTGAGAAACAAGGATTTTTTTTAAAATAGCATATAACATTGAAGAGCCTAGAAAGCATTAGAGAGCTGAGTGAACTAACTCAGTTCCATAGGGACAAATACTGCATAAGATTATTATTATAAAAATATAAGGATAACTAGTAAGATGTGTATAAAAGGGGAAAGAAGATGGGGAGGGAGATCTGAGGGATGGTGGGAATCACTATGTTGCAGAGTTTGGTGGGCAGAGAGAGGGGGTGAAAGAATTGGGCAAGACCCAGGAGGCATCTGAAAAGACTGGATAATAGTTGGCATAGACCAATGATGATTCATTTTCCAAAACACAAGCCCTATAAGCTGCTCTTGATCTCATGCCCCTCTAGAGACAAAGGAAGATATTAAGCTTCAGAAGAGAAAGGGTATAACCTAAGACACAGCTCCTCAGAGCCAGCATTTTTGGGTGCTTGTGAGGAGACAGGGAACTAAAACTTTTCTGGGGCAAAGTCCTTCCACTGGAGGATCCTTGCCTCTGTGGCTATAGGACCAAGCTAGCAGCCAAACAGGACAAGAGAGTTTGGTACAGAGAGCTACAAGCACAGGAAAAATTTTCTCAGCTTTCTCAATTGGTACATTGAGCTGCAAGAAAGAGAGCTGACTTGAAACCCCACTTGACAGAAACTGCTCCAGTGGAGCACCTGGTCTCACACAACTCAGCAACTCCATAGACAAATGAGAACAACAGAATTTGGGAGAGGGAACTACATGAAGGCGAAATTTCTGGAGGGCTACAGTGTAGAACAGAGAGGACCTGAAAGACATTAGGAAACGCAAATCTTCCCAACAAGAGTGAATGACCCACCCATAGACTGAACATTTTAATAAAGATACTGACAACTTAGACATGATAGAAATGGCCTAATATCAAGAAAAACACCACATAATGTCAAGAAAGCAACAGGCAGCTTTAAACACTGTGAATAAACAAATTATATCTTTTCCAAAAAAAGCAGAGCATATTGCAGACCCAACGAATACCCCAGAGTCAAGAAGGCAGATGATATATGTTGATATGGAGATATTTAAACAGCTACAAAAGAAAATAAAAATAATTGAAGAAATTATTTTGTTGTTGTTGTTGTTATGTGCCGTCGAGTCACTTGCGACTCATAGTGACCCTTTGTGAAACAACCCTAAACTCTGCTCTGTCCTGTGCCAATTGCACCATCTCCGATACACCCATCCTGATTACCCCAGTCACTGGATCAATCCACCTCATAGAGGGCCTTCCTCTCCTGCGCCGTCCCTCCACCCAACCAAGCATGATATCCCTCTCCAAGGACATCATATAATTGAAGAAATTATATGAGCCACAAATAAAGGGAATACTTTAGAGAAAGATAACAAGAAGAAATATATTGTTGTGGATTTACTTAACAACTATTGAAGAAGATACAAACGATGGAAGAAACAATGGAAACCATTAAGAAAGCATACACTCCAGAGACACAGAGCCAGAAGAAATAGTTTGAGGATGAGGAAACTCAACAAAAGAGAGGATATGGGCAAAACAGTACCAGAAATAATAGAAATGCATAAAAAACACAATCCAGAATATTAAGACTGAAATGGCAGAAATGTCCAACATGCTGGAGGGACAAAAAGTACAACAGAAGCGATGAAGCAGAGAGTCAGTGAGCTGGAACACAAGAATCTCAACAGAAACATACTGGAAGAAAAATCAGAGATAAGACATAAACAAAATGAAGAAAATATTAGAACCACGTGGGATGACATCTAAAGGAACAACATAAGTATGGTTGGGATTCCAGAATATGAGAAGTATTGGGAAATCACTGAGAAAATTGTGGAAGAGGTACAAGAGGAAAACTTCCCAGGTATTAATGAAGAATGAGGAAATCCACATCCAAGAAGCTTAATGAACACCATATAAACTAGACCTGAAAAGAAAAACATCAAGACATAGTAAAATTACCCAAAATAAAACATAAAGATAGAATACTAAAAGCAGCACAAGAAAAACAGAGAGTCTCCTACAAAGGAAAAGCAATTATACTAAGTCCTGATTTTTCAGTAGAAACCATGTGAGCAAGAAGACAATAAGATGGCATATACAGAAAGTTGAAATAAAACCATTTCCAGTTGAGGATTCTGGACCCAGAAAAGCTCTCCATCAAATCTGAAGGAGAAAATACAACTTTTGTAGAAAAGAAGGAACTTAAGGAATTTGTGAAAATAACACCAAATCTACAAGAACTTTTAAGGGAAGTCCTTGACACAGAGACATGGACCATAGTAACCAGAAATAACGAAAAAAGAAACACAGCAAAATGGCAGTGATAAAACCTGGCCTGTCAATAATCACACTTAATGTGAATGAACTAAATGTATCAATCAAGATAAAAAGAGTAGCTGAATGGATAAAAAAATAAATTAACAACAAAGCCCATCAGTATTTTATCTAGAAAAGACACATTTAAGAAATGAAGAGGAAGATTAAAAAAAAAAATCTAAGGCTAGAAAAAAATAAACCAAGCAATTGGCATCCAAAAAACCAAAGCAGGAGTGGCAATACTAATCTCTGATAAAATAGACTTCAGAACCAAAACCACCATAAAAGATAAGGAAGGACACTATATAATGATTAAAGGCACAGTAGATCAAGATGACATAACCTTAGTCAACATTTATACTCCAAATGATAGACCTGCTCAAGCGGGTGGATTGACACAATGACTGCTGCAATGGGCTTTTGTGTATCAGGAAGCGTGAAGATGTCACAGGACAGAACAGGGTTCAGATCTTTTGTTCATAGGGTCACTATGAGTTATGCTCTACTCGATGGCACCTAACAACAATAACAACAATAACAAATACATTAAGCAACGGCTAACAAAATTGAAGAAAGAAATATACAGCACCACAATAATGGTGGGAGACTAACATAACACTCTCACCAAAGGATAGGTCAACTCAAAAGAAACTTAACAAAGATGCATAAGATCTAAACTATGCATTCAGCCAAATTGACCTTGTGGATGTATTCCAAGTACTGAACCCAACTAAAAATTCACTTTCTTCTCAAGTGCACATGGTTCATTCTCCAGAATTACATTTTTCTGACCCTCTTACCGATACCAGCATGATGTCTACGTCCAAGGACTCATTGCTCTTGAAAGTATGCCCAAAGTATATGAAATACAGTTCCACCATCCTTTGTTATTGTTATGTGCCACTGAGTTGACTACAACTCATAGCACCCAATGAACAATGGCTCTAAACTTTACCCTGTCCTGGCCAACTTCACAATCTCTGATACATCTGACTCCATTACCAAAGTCACTGTATCAGTCCATCTCATTCAGAGTTTTCCTCTCCTGTACTGGCCCTCCACCCTTCCAAGCATGTTGTTGTTCTCCAGGGACTGGCCCTTCCTGACAACATGTCCAAAGTATGTCAGACAAAGCTTCAAAATCCTTGTCTCCAAGAAACAGCCTGGTTTAAACCTCTCCAGGATGAACCTTTTTGTTCTTCTAGCAACGCATGGGACATTTAATACTCTTCTCCAGCACTACAACTCAAAGGCATCAATTCTTCTTCTATCATCCTTACTCATTGTCCAGCTCTTTGAGGCCTAGCAAATAATTGCAACCAACATAGCCTGAATCAGGAGCACCTTAGTCTCTAGACTGAAGAATGAATATTCAATAAGGAAGGAAAATCATTGTTTGTTGACAATTTTAAAGCAAAAACTTCTTTACTGAAAGAAGCTACCACACACACACACACACACACACACACACACACACACACACAAAAGAGACAGAATGAGAATTAAGACAGAGACAAGAACAACTGAAAGATTGTTCATATGCAAGAAATGTTCTTTGAGCAGTGATAATGACATAAAAGGTAGAGTTTGGAAATAGCTAGGGATTGGCTCTCTGGAATGCTGTAGTAAGGAAGAGGTCTTTAAGAAGAAACATCTACCCTGCACTCCCAATCTTATGCCAAGGAGATAAATGATATTTAATTGTTTGTCCAAGACCTACTATATTAAAAAATCATTTAATGTAGGGGGATAATATGTACTTAAATATGATTCTACTTCTACAAAAAGGGCAGTCATTGTATTGACTCAAAATATCCTGATACAAATTTAGCGCTCTCCAATAGATCTGCTTATCCACAACAAGATGAATTGACACAGAGACGGCAACAATAGGCTCAAGTATATCAAAGATAATGAGGATAGAAAGGGATAGGACAGAGTTCAGATCCATTTTTCCATAGGGTGACAAGTCTAGTTCACTAGCATCTAATAAGAACTACAGCATTAGTGCTACTTGAATTTTCGACAGAATAATGATACGTGTACAGGAAAGAGGTCTAGAAATGCATAGTGCCTGCTACACACACTCCTTTCTGAACATACCAATTAGAGCAACTCTTGCCATTGATTGGATCCGAAATTGAAAGCTAGCATAAAAGCTTGCATCTTAAGATTGAACATATTATTAGCTTCCTGTGAAATTCGGTAATAAAACTCTGATTAACAGTGGATCTGCATTGGATTTTGGAAGAACAATCAATTAATGAGATCCCTCCTTCTGCAGTGTGAACCAAAAGGGTCATCAGGCTGTCACAGATAAAAACAACTGAACCTTGTTGTTGTTTGTTTTATGTGCGGTCGAGTCGCTTGCGACTCATAGCGACCCTGTGTACAACAGCCCTGCTCTATCCTGGCCAATCGCACTGCCTCTGACACACCCATCCCGATTACCCCAGTCACTGAATCAATCCACCTCATAGAGGGTCTTCCCCTCCTGTGCCGTCCCTCCACCCTCCCAAGCATGATGTCCCTCTCCAAGGACCTGTCTCTCCTTACAACATGTCCAAAGTATGTCAGACGAAGCCCCAGAATCCTTGCCTCCAAGGAGTAGCCTGGTTTAACCCTCTCCAGGATGAATCTCTTTGTTTTCTTTGCAGTCCATGGTACATTCAATACTCTTCTCCAGCACCACAGCTCAAAGGCATCAACTCTCCTATCCTCCCTAGTCATTGTCCAGCTCTCTGATGCATAACAAATAATTGCAAAGGCCATGGCCTGTATCAAACACACCTTCGTCTCCAGAGACACACGGTTGCTCTTGAGTTCTTTAGAGAGGTCCCTAACAGCAGACTTTCCCATCACAATATGTTTTTTTATTTCCTGGCTGCTGGTGCCAAGAGTGTTGACCGTGGAGCCAAGCAAACTAAAGCTGTGAACAATCTCAATCTCTTCACCATCCATCCTGATGCTGCCAATTAGTCCAGGGGTGAGAATCTTTGTCTTCTTGACATTGAGCCTCAATCCATATTGAAGGCTGCAGTCCTTGATCCTCTGCAGCAAGCGCTTCAGGTCCTCCTCAGTTTCAGCAAGCAGGGTTGTGTCATCTGCATAATGCAGGCTGTTAATAGTCAAAACAGAGAGAATATCTCCTTTCTCAGCATCCTGACCATCAATGTCGGTTTTTTTAAAAATCGCAATCAGGAATTTGCTGTGCTATGTATGAAACTTGCAACAGAGTCAGGTTGCCTAAAAATGGTTTAGCATCAGACTCCCCATGAACATGCAGTACCTGGTGGCCTTTCTGGCCACTCCAGGTGTTCCTGGGATGGAGGATGCTTCACACCAGACCCCAGTCCCAACACCAGTGTTCATCTCTTGCAGCAATATGAGTGGTGGTGGTGGTGTTCGGTGCCGTCAAGTCAAGTATGACTCATAGTGACCCTGTGAACAAAAGATCTGAACCCTATCCTATTCTGTGCCATCCTCATACTTCCAGACATATTAGAGCCTATTATCACGGTCGCTGTGTCAGTCCACCTGGTTGAGGGTCTTTCCTTCCTTTGTTAACCCTCTACCCTTTGAAGCATCATGTCCCTCTCCAAGGAGTAGCCATTCCTAGCAACATACCTAGAGTATGTGAGGCAAAGCCTTATCATCTTTGCCTCCAAAGAACACTCCAGCTGCACCCTCCCCAATATATATTTGTTTGTTCTTTGGCCTTCCATGGAATATTCAGCACTGTTCTTCAACACCATAGCTCAATGATGTCAACTCTTCTTCTATCATCCTTATTTGCTGTCCAGCTCTCAGATGCATAGCAAGTGATAGGAAAAACGATGGCCTCAGTCAGATTCACCTTAGTCCTCAAACTGACATCAGTACTCCTCAATAATTTGGAGAAGTCCCTAACTTCAGACTCGCTGGACAGATAGATAGTATCATGATAGATGGAAAAAAAGATTGAAACTGTCAACAACTTCATTTTACTTGGATCCACAATTAATACCCTTACTACCAGCAGTCAGGAAATCAGATACATTGCGCTGGAAAAGTCTGCAGTCTGCCATGTGAGTTGTTGTTCTTAAGTGCCATCATAGATGACTCATAGTGACCCTATGAACAAAAGATCTGAACACTTGTCTAACTCTCATCATTTCTCCACATTCATAGAGTTTCCAGAGGCAAGCTATTTTGGAAGTGGATATCACTCCTGCTTTCAGGCTTGTTTTAATTGGGGAGCTCCACCAAACACTGTCCGTCATGGGTAACCATTATTACATTTGACACATCAAAAAAATGAAAACAAAACACTCAAACATTCCACAATGACTCTCAACCAAAACAAGAGAGCTCGTCTTACAGAGTCCAGTAGCTCCACCCTGTTTCTAAAATGGAGACAAGGCCTTGGTCTTAAATTCAAGTGTCCTCCTGGAGGTCTTATTGACTCTAAACACAAGGCTTAAATAAAGAAAACAATTTACGCAGACCCTCAACCAAAACAAGAGTCCCTCATAGAGCATCAAGCCAATGGAAGTCCAAAATGGAAGACAAGGGCTTTGCAATATATATTGTTGTTGCTGTTGTTGTTAAGTGCCATCTATTATTAACCCCATAAACAAAAGACCTTAACTTTGTTCTGTAACTATTATCCTTTCTCTAAGTTTATAGAGTTTCCACAGGCATGTTTAGGAAGTGGATACCACTCCTGCTTCCAAGTCTGTCTTAATCTGTTAACTAACCAGATATTATCAACCATGTGTAACCATTATGGCACTTGACAGACCAAAGTTTCCTCAGGGGTTTTGTTCTGAACTCCTGCTGATACCAAAATTCAGATGCTCAAGTCTCTTATGTTTAAAAGAATGGTATGATTATTTACAGGTAATCTGCTCACATCCTTCCAAATACTTTTAATCATCCCTAGATTATTTATGAAGATTCTTTACTGGTTAATGTGAACTAAAGAAAGCCATAGCCTCTGAGATAGTAGTAAAACTCCCTAACTAAGCTATCAGAACTCCTTCAAAATGAGGCAAATTTTATCACCACTCTCAAAAATGTTTCTTTTTTTAACTCATGGCATCAGAAGTTTTTCCTTAACAATTTAAGTGTAAAATAATATTTGTACAAAGAACTCTAAAACCTCCCTCTATATTCCACTAGCATTTAGCCAGAGCCAGGCAAACATGATGAATGCTAGTGATTGTCTATCCAAAGTGTATTTATTTACACCATTGTTGTAGCATGTGTATGAGGATCCAAAGGAGGGGAGCAGAGGGGCGACAATGGAGGGAGATGGGGTGGGATTAATCATAGGGTCACACAATTTGATGGGTGTAGGGAGGGGTGGGAAAAGGAAATGAGAAAGATTCAGTGTGGGAAAACAATGTATATCAACTTTGTAAATAAACCAGTATAAAATAGAAATTTTATTTAAAAAAAAAAAAAACCACCAGAATGTATTTGCACCAGGAGGTTTAGATAATGGCTATGAAAGTAGGCTCCATCATTACCCAGGACTGGGTTTAAATATCAACTCTGCCTCTTTATTAACTGTGTGTTCTTGGCAAAGTCACTTAGCCTTTCCATGTCTTTTTGTCTCCTCAGAAGTAAAACTGAGACACAATCACAGTATTGGCCTCACAGGGCAGTTGTAAGAATTAAATAAAGTGAAGTTAGCTCTTGGCCTAGAGCCTAGAACAAAGTTGTTGTTGTTGTTGTTGCTGTTATTGTTGTTGTTAGGTACCTTTGAGTCACCTGTGACTCATAGAGACCTTATGTACAACAGCCCTCAACCCTGCTCTCGTATCTGTTGCCAATCTTATTGTCTCTGATATACCTAAGCATCCAATAAATACAACTGTAATATTCGCTCTCGTGGCCTAGTGGCAAGAAGCTGCACTGCAAATTGAAGGCACGCCCTTCTAGGACATCACCTGCTCCATGGGAGAAGGATGGGCAATCTCCTCCCGTGCGATTAACTGTCTCTGAAAACCCACTGGAGGGTCAGCTATGGGTCAGTTCCAGCTCTACAGTGCACAATAACAACAATAAGAAATTTATATTTGTCTTCCAAGTAGAAGTAAAATACATTAAGAGCTGCTTCATTAAAAATTCACCAGGTAGAGTTGTCTGATACCCCAACTTCCTAAACTATGTTACAACTCAATTAAAAAGATGTAGTCTCTCAAACTTTACTTCATAAGGCTGCACAGCTTTGACATCAAGCAATACCCAAAGCATCAGAAATGGTATTCATCAGCCTTAATAATGATACCCAAGTGATGTGATACGGTGCTTAGTGGACATGACTGTGATACCCAGCTGGTGTGACAACAGTGCCCATAAATCCTGTCTATGATTCCCAACAGGTATGACAATGATTCCTAGAGCATATGACTCAAACACTTAGAGCCTGTGACAACAGTACCCAGTAGAAATATCTATGATCTCCAGCAAATATGATTAGTCTGATGATGGTCTCCAGAAAATAAGGCATTATCTCCAGGAGAAGCAGAATGATGCTTTGGTGGATGCAACAGAACCCTTGGAGCAATAGCAGACTCAGGATGACAGAGGTTTGTTAAGGAGGTCAAGCATCCCATTGACCAAAAAAAGGTAGCAATGCAGAGCAAGGGTATGCCAATGACTGATGAAAGAGAAAAAAGTAGTGGCTGATACCATGGAATGTATACCATCAAGTCAGAACTAACTTATAGTTGATCCTCCGGTGGATTTTCAGAGTAAATTGCACAAGAAGAGATTCCCTCATGGAACAGTTCATGGATTTGACTGTGTGTGGGGGGGGGGGTTGGCAGCACAGCTCCTTACCATTAAACCAACAGAGCTTTCTACTATCGTTGAATTTCTATCAGTATTTGTTCATGTATGAGTTATAGCTCATGACATAGGCTATTTTTGGTATGAATAATATAAATGAAAGACTGCATAGGATATTGTTAGGTGCCCTGAGTTAAGTATGTATGGCTCATAGCAATTCTGTGAACAACAGAATTCTACTGAATTCTGTGAATCCTGTCCTATCCTGTGCCATTCTCACTATCTGTGATGCACCTGAGCCCATTGCTGCAGGTACTGTTTCAATCCATCTTGTTGGGGGTCTTCCTCTCTTTTATTGACCCTTCATCCTTCTAAGCATGATATTCTTTTCCAAGGAATAGACTATCCTAGCAACATGTCCAAAGTGTAAGAGTCAAAGCTTTGCCATCCTTGCCTCCTCCAAGGAGCACTCTGGCTGCACCTTTTCCATGACATACCTGTTTGTTCTTTTGGCATAACATGGAATATTCAGTGCTCTTCACCAGCACTGCCGCTCAAAGTTATCAATACTTCTGTTATCCTTATCCATTGTCCAGCTATTAGATGCATAATAGATGATTGAAAAGACCATGCTATTAATCAATCTAGTCTTCAAAGTGACATCATTGCTCCTCAGTATTTTAGAGAGGTCCCTGACAATGGACTTGCCCTGAGCACTATACCTCCTGATGTCCTGACTGCTGGTGCCAAGAAGGTTGATTGTTGATCCAAGCAAGATGAAATCACTGACAACTACAATCATTTGTCCATCTATCATGATGTTGCCTATCGGCCCAGTAGTAAGGATCTTTGTCTTCTAAATGTTGAGATGTTAAACATATTGAAGGCTGTTGTCCTTCATCCTACAGCAAGTGCTTCGTGTCCTCCTCACTTTCAGCAAGTAAAGTTGTGTCATCTGCATAACATAGGTTGTTGATGAGTCTTCCTAGAATTCTAATGCCACATTCCTCTTCATAGAGTATAGTATACAGAGAGGAAAACGGCTAGCGAACTATGGAGCATGACTTTATTATCTGAGACTATAATAGCAGCAAAATTAAAAGCACCATTTAGAGTATTATATTTCAGTTGTTTTTGTTGTTGTTATGTGCTGTCAAGTCACCTGTGACTCATAGCGAGCCTATGTACAACAGCTCTGAAGCCTACCCTGTCCTGATCCAATTTCACTGACTGCAACACACCAAATCCCACTGCCCTAGTTACTGTATCAATCCATCTCATTTGGGGTCTTCCTCTCCTGCACTGTCCCTCCACCCTTCTGAGCATGATGTCCTCTGCAAGGATCAGTCTCACCTGGCCATATGCCCAAAGTATGTGAGACAGAGCTTCAAAGTCCTAGCCGCCAGGGAGAAACTTGGTTTCACCTCCAAGACAGATCTATTTGTTTTCTTGGTGGTCCATGGTATGTTTAAAACTCTTTTCCAGCACCACAACTCAAAGGCGTCAATTCTTCTTTGTCATCTTTAGTCATTGTTTAGCTCTCTGATGGATGCATAGCAAGTAATTGCAAAGACCATGGACTGGATCAGGCGCACCTTAGTCTCTGTACTGACATCGTTGTTTCCCAGTACTCTGGAAAGTTTCCTGACAGCACATTTACCTAATGCAGAGTCATCATGTTAATCCATTTTGTGGATATTCTTCTCCAATGCTGACCCTCCACCTTTTCAAACATGGTTCCATTCTCCAAGAACTGGCTCTTTTTAACAATATGCCCCAAGTATGTGAGACAAAGCTACACCATCCTTGTTTCCAAGGAGCAACCTGGTCACTTTCTCCAAGGAAGGGAGGATCTATGTGCTAGTTAACATTCCTATGCCTTTTGAAACACTCCTCCCTTTGATAAGGAATCTCCTGGCAATGATGTGTCTCACTGCAGTAACGCCATCCTCATCATGTGACTACTGATTGCTTATGCTCTTGGAGATAGTCCCTGGGGAGATCAAATGTCACTGGTATAACTAAACTACTTGCTGCCAAGGAAAGAGTTTCTCTCCATTGTAAAGGCAGCAAAGACCAGGCTTGGGTTGTCAATCTTTGAGATGAAAAATCTCCTCTCTTGTCAATGCCAGAGGGAAGCTGAAGACTAATAAGCAGACTGCAGACACTGTCACTACAAAGTAAAACGTCTTTTATGAGGTGGCCATTAGAATCAACTTGGCAAGTACATTCTTAGACAAACTGCAAGAAAATTAATTTAACAGAAAGTTGCTTGGCAAGCAAGGAGGATGATAGTTAATGGGGTCAGGCCTTCATCTATTCGTATCCACCACGAGATCTGTCTACCTCTTGGATGGGAAGAGTTGTGTCTTAGGCCAGCACAAGCTGTCCCTAGGCAGTGCTCGCGTATCTACTGCCAGCCTTTGTCTTACTGACTCTTCTCATGCACCCCATCTCCAAACGTCAATGACTGACAAATTTACTTTTCAATTAACATAGTTTCCCCTTAAGTGTGTTAATATCTTCCCAAATCCATTGCCTTCAAATTGATTCCCACTCATACTGATGTTATAGGACAGAGTAAAAATGTCCCCTCCTGTCTCAAAGATGATAATCTTTACAGAAACAAATGCACTTCTTCCTACCACAGAGCTGCTGATAGGTTCAAACTGCTGATCTTTCTGTTAGCAGCCAAGTATTTAATCACTGAATACCATGGTTCCTTGTTAAATTAATATCTCAGATCTGGACAAATTAATGCAACCCTGTAAGATATGACTGCAAACCTGCTCTGATCCATTGTGTATCTTCAACTCTCCATGGGCTGCTCCATTCATAGCCTAATTCTTGGGGTCATTCCATTTTTGCTTCCCTCCCATATAACACCTACACTGTATTCTTAAAATATTTTGTTTTACTTCATTTCCTTTTTATTTTCCATGTTATTTTAGAGCTCGCTACTGATTTTTTTTAAAGTGGGATTGCACTGAGAAAAGATGTTATTTTTAGCATAAACTCAATCAAATGAGATGAAATCTTATAATGAATTCAACTACCATAATCAGCTTCATTATAGCAAAAGAGAGCAGATTTTTTTTCCACATTAAAGTTTCTACCTGCGAGACAAAACAGTTTATAAATAATAAAATGAAGGATACAGGTAATATTGTCATGCTCAGAATTGTTACTAACCACAAAATTTGGTTGAGGAATTACTAACAAAATGAGGTAATAACTTTTCATTTCTTTATCTTAACTCTTCTTACCTTATTAGTGATTTACACCAACAACTACAGAAGGTCTCAAAAACAGATAAATACTGCCTCATACCAGCCTTCAACAAATTTGTTCTGATGAGGTGGGTTAATTCACACAACATTCCCTGTACTGCCACTTATGAAAATGTAGGGAGTTAGTGGCACTTGTAGATTTCAATTTTATGTTTGCTTGACTTGAAGCACTTGTTGCTGAAGATCAAGGAATGCAGTCTTCAGTATGGATTGTGCCCCAATATCAAGAAAATAGGCAGTGTCATGATGGATGGAGAGGAGATTGAAACTGTGAACAGGTTCATCTTGCTTGGATCCACTATTAACATCCTCAGTACATGCAGTCAGGAAATAAGGAGAAGCATTGCACTGGGGAAATCTGCAGTTAGGGACCTTTCCAAATTACTGAGGAGTAGTGATGTTAGTTTGAGTACAAAGATGCATCTGATTCAGGCCACAGCCTCTCCAGTTATTAGCTATGCATTCAACACCTGAACAATGAAGGATGACAGAAAAAGAATTGATGCTTTTGAGCTGTGGTGTTGGAGAATAGCACTGAACATGGAATATGGACGGCCAAGAAAATGTTTGTCTTGGAGATGGAGGCAATTGGAGTGCTCTTTGGAGGCTTTGCCTCACATACTTTGGACATATTACTAAGAGGTGCTGTTCCTTGGAGAGGGACATGATTTTGGGAAGGATGGAGGATTGACGAAGGAGAGGAAGACCCTCAACCAGGTAGATTGACAAGGTGACTGCTGCTATGGACTCTTGCGTGTCAGAAAGTGTGAGGATGGTACAGGACAGGACTAGGTTCAGATCTTTTGCTCATTGGGTCGCTATGAGTCATACTCGACTCCATGGCACCTAACAACAACAATTGTTTCATAAAACTATGCATTTATTTTTTAAATCGACATAAATTTGTCCCACAGAACACGTAAGATAGATGGCAAGAAACAAGGTAAAAAGCAGGATCAGGAAAAAGAAATGTTAAATAATCAAGGTAGGAGGGAAGATTTAGAAAGAAATACAGAATAGTATATCCAAAGTAATTATTAAAGTGAAAACCAATGTTTGGCCTGGGATCCTTGGTGGCAAAAGCAGAAATTTACAATTTGTATGCTGTGTTTGGGGTACCCTCCCCATTTCTAAATGTGTATAGATTGAAAAGCTCTGTTCTTCTTAGTATCTGTTTTAATTGGAAGTAATCAACGATAGGAGGTTAACAGAAGATTGATACATTAAAATTTGTTTTATAAACTAGAGCATGGTTAGTTTTTATACATGTTTCATCAATATTTTAAAAGTATGCTTATTTTTAATGGAAATTTGATAATTACATTATTAAAATTGTCCCTATTTTTTAAAAAAGATAAAAAATGTGCTGTTGTTGTTATATGCTATCGAGATGCCAGCGACCCTATGTACAGAAGCTTTGAACCCTTCTCTGTCCTGAGTCAATCTCAGTAATTCTGACACATCAACCCCCATTGCCCCAGTTATTATGTATTAATTCATCTCATCTGGGGTTTTCCTCTCCTGCGCTATCCCCCCACCCTTCCAAGCATGATGTCCTTCTCCAAGGACTGATCTCTTCATGACAGCAGATTTTCCCAGTGCAATTCATCTTTTGATTTCCTGACTGCTGATAAAAAAAAATGTAGATACAAAATTATTAATTACTTATAAAGAAAACCTTCAGCAATAAGTAAAACTTTCAGACCACTTGAATCTGAAAGAAATTTCTCATTTATATCCATATATAAGAAGTTCTGTCTCAAATATTTTGGGCATGTCACCATGTGGGATGAGTCTTTGGAGAAGAACGTCATGCTTAGAAGGATAGAGGGTCAGCACAGAAGAGAAAGACCCCAGAGGAGATGAATTTGCACAGTGATTGGCAATGGAGGAAAGTGTGTCAGAGAAGGAAAAGTTGGCTCAGAATAGGCAATGTCCAGAGGTGTTTTTTCATAGGGTCCCTATGGATCATAGTTGACAGCACATAAGAACAATATAAGAAACAGTTGAGCGTTAGGAATGATACAATCACAAAGTAAAGTTTT
>NW_006399832.1:5954747-5957424 GCF_000299155.1 Elephantulus edwardii
AAAATTTTTTTTACATTCTTTTTTACTAATTTAAATGAAAGTTTACAGAGACTTAGGGTTTCCAGTCATTCATTGTTGCACTTTTCTCCCTGCCACTCCCTCCCCTCCAATTCACTCTTCTCCTTGAAAAGAAAAAGAAAAACTCTTTCATTGTTTTATAATCCCTCCCCCGAAGTCCACTCCACTATGCAGCCTTCACTCTGGACTTCTGTAATGACAAGAATACCCATTCATATATCCCTTTTAAACAGTTCTCTCCTTCATCTGTTTCAATGCAATATACATCATTCCTCCCCTCCTTTTCTGTCTTCCCTCAACCTTGATGTCAGTCCCATTTTACAACAGTGGTCCTATGTAATATTTGTTCTTTTGTGACAGAGATATTTCACTCAACATAATGCCCTCCAGAGACTCATTTTGAATAATATTTCATGAGTTCCTTGTTTTCAATGCAGCGTAGTATTCCATTGTGTGAATAGACCACATTTTCTCTATCCGTTCATTTGTTGATGAGCACTTAAGTTGTTTCCAACTCTCTGCTATTGTAAAGAAAGCCACAATGAACATGGGTGTGCATTTATCTGCTTAGGTGGCAGTATATTTGGGGTATATTCCCAGTAGTGGAATTGCTGGGTCAAACGGTATTTCTATTTGCAACTTTTTGAGAAAGCACCATACTGCCTTCCCTAGTGGTTGCATCATTTTACACTCCCACAAACAGTGAATAAGGGTTCCAGTTTCTCCACAACCTCACCAGCATTTGCTGTTTGTTGTTCTGTTAAATTTTGCTGCTATCACTGGGATGAGATGATATCTCATAGTTGTTTTGATTTGCGTCTCTCTTAAAGCTAGGGATTTTGAACATTTCTTCATGTGTTTGTTTGCCATTTGAATGTCTAAGATTTGACAGCATGCAAGTCAACTGTCTCTGGACAGTGTACTACCTTAAAATGACTTTTTCTTAACTTTTTCTCATAGGGTTCTGAGATAATACTTCTTTTTTTCTTAGCACATTAAAGACAAATTCCACTCTTTTTACTTCATGAAAGCAATCAAAAACTGTACTGTAATTGCAATGTTTACCTTTCCTTTTTTAAAATTATACATTTATGTACAAAATTTGAATACCAGATTCTTCTAATTTTTCAGACCAGATTCTTCTAATTTCCCTCAACCCACCATCAAATTGTACAATACAGTGATTAATTCACCGCCCTGTCCTCATCTCTTTGCTTCCAACCCCCCCCCTTGGATCCTTATACTCATTCTACAATAATGGTTTTATACAATATTTTTCCTGTGGGACTGAGTCAGTTTACTCAGCATAATGCTCTCCAGTCCCTCCCAAGTTAGGTAATAATTTACAAAATCATTGTTCCTGTGTGCCACATAGTATTCCATGTTATGAACGTACCATAATTTCTCAATCCATTTAATTGTGATTTGACATCTGGGCTGTTTCCATGTTCTTATAATGATGAATAATGCTGCTATGAACATCAGTACACAAGTCTCTGTTTGTGCCTCAGTTCTGAGTATATTCCAAGCAATGGAATAGTTGGGTCATATGGAATTTCTATGTTCAGCTTTTTGAGGAAGTGCCAAATTGTCTTCGAGAATAGTTGTACCATGTTTCAATCTCACCAGCAATGCATGAGTTCTTATCTTGCCACATCCTCTCCAACATTTATTACTTGCTATCCTGTTGAACTTTGCCACTGTTACTGGAGTGAGATGATATCTCATTGTGGTTTGAATTTGCACCTCTCTTATTGCCAGTGATTTTGAGCATTTCTTCATGTGTCTACTCATTTGTTTGTCTTTCATCTTTGGCTGTTTTTAAGATGTTCTCCATTGGGTTTGTGCTGCTAACCCAAAGGCTTTACTTTTCTTGGGGTTTAATCCCACCAGTGGCTCCACAAGAGAAAGATGTACAGTCCCCTCTATATAAGTTACAGCTTTCAGAAAACCAGCTAGAGGGTCAGCTACGAGGTTCTGATTTAACAGTAAAAAGTGAGTCTTTGACCTTGGGGTTGGATACTTTTACTTCACTGTGCCTAATTTGATTTTCTTCTTATTTACACATTTTGCTTTTTGTTGATATTCTGTGATTTGATGTCTTTCAACAATTCTGGTGGGGGGGATGCTTTAGCCATTATCTGTTTTTTAATGTTGCCACTCTATTTTTTGTATTTTCTTTTTTCAGAAAGCCAATGACTTGGGAACTTTCTGACTCTATCCTCCTTTTTTCTTGATTTCTATTTGTTTTTAATCTTGTCTCTCTGTGATATGGTATACATTGTTAGTTTAGGTTTATTGTGCTTTAGACTTATCTTCTGTGACACTGATGCGCCAAATGGTGGACAGTTTTTGGTGGAGCCTCCCGATTAAAACAAACTTGGAAGCAGGAGTGGCATCCACTTCTGAAATAGCTTGCCTCCAGAAGCTCTGTGAACAGTGCTTAGGTCTTTCGTTCATAGGGTTGCTATGAGTCGTCTACGTCTCAACAGCATTTAACAACAACAGACTTACCTTACACATTGCTAATTAACTCTTCATGTTATCCTATGTGCTATTTAACATACCATTTTTATTTCAATTATTACCTTTCTATTTCTTGCTAATTACTGAAGTTCTAAATACTTTTAAAATATACTTTTAAAAATATTTTCCAAAT
>NW_006399832.1:5959329-5961586 GCF_000299155.1 Elephantulus edwardii
GCTATGAGTCATACTTGACTAGACAGCACCTAACAACAGTATGTTTTTAATACTTTAGAACCTGACATTTATGAAAGCGTAATTTTATTGGCTGTTGTTTCTGTTGGTACTATCTTATGGTGTCTTGTTTTCCTGAATGTGTTTTTGAGGTTTTTTTAAATTGTGGGATTATTCTTTGGACTGTTATATATATGAATTTTTTTAAAAAGTGAATTAACATTCGTGTCCTCCACAGAAGATTTTCTCTTACTTTAATTGCCTGGGAGTTCTATCAGTTCTCTCTTTGTTATTTTAACACCATAAGGTAGAATAAATTTGGAAATTCAAAACTGTAGTACATTAACTATAAAATGTTCTTGACAAAAATATTTAAATTAAATCTCATCATGAGAGACAACCAATAAAATAAAAAAGAAGAGCCTTCTGCATAAAAGTTGGCGGATATTGAAGTCTTCAGAAGAAGATTTCGTCATGAAATAAAAATGGGAAAAAATTAAGTTAAGTTATTAAACAAATATCATAAAACTTAAAAGAAACTACTATTAAAACATTTCTATTCCCCTGAACTTTCTTTCATAAAAGATATTTGAGAGATAATAAAAGAAAAATGAACATGGACCATACATTAAGTGATAACCTAGAATTATCATTACTTTTCCTTGGTCAAATAGTATATTATAAATGTATAGGAGTATGCCTTTATTATAAGAAGCCCTGATGTTTTAATCTATGACCTATTTCATTACTAATTGAAAGACTGACAGTTCAAATCCACCAGTTGCTCCTCTACAGAAAGATGAGAAATCTCCTCCCACAAGGGTTTACAGCTTTGAAAACCTAATGGCAACTTTCTATGAGTCAAAATCAACTTGATGGCAGAGGGTTTAAGGGGTTATGCCCTTAGTATTGGAGATGCCTGCTTAAATACTTAAGGATTATATTCCTGTTGTTATATACTATCTAATCTAGGTGGAACCAACTGATAGCTGATCCTCCAGCAGGTTTTCAGAGACAGTGAACTGCACAGGAGAAGACTGCCTCTTTTTATCCTTTGATACAGCTGGTAAATTTGGATTGAGTGCCTCTCAGTTGGCAGTGCAACTCCTTATCACTAAGCCACCAGTGTGTCCTGTATTTGTAACTTTTTTCCAACTGGTTCAGGGGGGAAAAATGTATATGACAGAAGAGACTCGAAATATTGCACTAGAGTGCCAAGAATTCAAAGCAAAGGGAAGAAATCAAGATGTTAAGGAGCTGAACAGAAGATTCGAAAGGGCAGCACAGGAAGGCAAAGTATTATAATGAAATGAACATACAAAGAGCTAGAGTTGGAAAATCAAAAGGGACAAACTCATCAGCATTTCTTAAACTGAAGGAACTGAAGAACACATTTAAGCCTCGAGTTGCAATACTTAAAGATGCTGTGGGAAGAATGTTGAATGACTCAGAAAGAAGCAAAAGAAGATGTAAGAAGTACACAGAGTCACTAAACCAAAAAGAATTGGCTGACACAGAAGAATTTCATGAAACAACATATGATCAAGAGCCAACGGTGATGGAGGAAGTTCAAGCTGCTCTGAAGGAATTGGCAAAAAACAAGGCCCCAGGAATTGACAGCATACTGACACATTTCTACAAATAAAAGTTGCCCTGAATGAGCTCACCAAGTTGTGCCAAGAGAACTGGAGAACAACTATCTGGCCAACTGACTGGACGTGATCCATATTTATTCCCATTCCAAAAAAAGGTGACCTGACAGAGTTTGGAAATTACCAGTGTCATTAATATCACATATAAGCCAGATTCTACTGAAAATGGTCCAAAAAAGACTGGAACAGCACATCAACAGAGAACTGCCAGATGTGCAGGCTGGGTTTAGAAGAGGCCATGACACTAAGAATATGATAGCCAATGTTAGATGGATCTTAGCTGAAAGCAGAGTACCAGCGGAATGGCTACCTGTGTTTCATTGACTATGCAAAGGCATTTGATTGTGTGGATCACAAAAAAATGTGGCTAACTCTAAGAAGAATGAGAATCCCAGAACACCTTGTGCTTTTGCAAAACCTATTGATGCCTTTGAGCTGTGGTGCTGGACAAGAGTATTGAGAATAACATGGACTGCTAGGAAAACAAACAGATTTGTCCTGGAGAGGGTTAAACCGGGTGCCTCCTTGGAGGCAAGGATTCTGAGGCTCCGTCTAACTTACTTTGGACATATTGTGAGGAGAGACCGGTCCTTAGAGAGGGACATCGT
>NW_006399832.1:5965066-5966708 GCF_000299155.1 Elephantulus edwardii
TAAACTTTAGAGGGTTTAAGAACTTATCATATACCCTCAGGATAAAAACTGACTTTGGTGCTCACTTAGATCCTAAAACTTGTGTTTCTCCTTTCTTTTTTGGCCTTTATGAATTTCTTGCTCAGCTCAGTTATTAATTTAATTTTTTAAACACTTTCTATCCAAAATTTGAGCTCATTTTAGGAGAAGGATCATTCAAGGTAATTTGTGCCGTTAAATTACTAAAAATAGACATTACAGTGTGGCAGGATTTTAAATGAATGCTCAATCACAATCCATTCTCTTCTAATTCCTATAGAGATTGAAATAGCAGCTATAACCAGACTCAAATTGGGGGGAAAAAAACCCTCTTATCATAGCACTATAAAAAAATCCATGCCTGAAGACATAAATCCAGTATACTTCACTTTAACTATCTGGTTGAAAATATACACACAAAAAAGTCCTCTGTCGCATCAATCTTTTTCTCTAATTTATGATAGCCATTTATTCAAATGATTATAAAGTGAAAATTCTACATTCTGGGAAGAAAAACGCGTAAAGAGGCGCTAGATCTTAAAGAGCACCTTCTCAGTAAGTCGTAAATACCTTTCATAATAACAGCAGGAAAAGCCCTGCTGACAAGTACAATAAATTCATTTTTAATGCATTTTTAAAAAAAATCTTAGATCTTCTCATCTGAAGATCACACTAGTAAAGCCAATATGTCTCATATTTTATTTTTTACTGTAGTGACTTTGGGTCTGAGACAGTCTGGACCCAAGGGAGGATATGACTCAAGTCTCCCTTTAAGAGCCAGAGTAAACCTTTCCTCTAGATATCTGAAGAGGTTACCATCAGCTTCTGCTGTCACAAGAACACTGTTCCAGATTGAAGACAAGAAAGACTTAGTTAAAGGAATAAATTAAGAGAAGAAAAATAAACAAGCATTATCTATTCTACAGGAAGCAAATCTCAGTATCATCGCATTTCATATTGTTCCATTGGTCCCTGGTTATCCTACAGTACTTTTCCCCCACTATCAATTACAAATGTGAATAGAGGATAATTTTATTCTGGATGCTTCTTAGGCCTGAATAATCCTGCAAATCTCTTCATTTTTTTCTTATCTTGGTATTGAATAAGGATGACAGAAAAAGAATTGACGCCTTTGAGCTTTGGTGTTGGAGAAGAACTCTGAGCATCCCAAGGTGGACGGCCAAGAGAACAAACAAATAAGTCTTGGAGAAGGTTCAGCCAGAGTGCTCTTTGGAGGCAAGAATGGTGAGGCTTCACCTCACATAATTTGGGTGTGTTGTTAGGAGGGCCTATTCCTTGGAGAAGGACATGATGCTGGGAAGGGTGGAGGGTCAGTGAAGGAAAGGAAGGCCCTCAAATAGGTGGATTGACACGATGACTGCTGTAATGGGCTATTTTGTGTCAGGAAGTGTAAGGATGGTACAGGATAAAACAGGGTTCAGATATTTTGTACATAAGGTCACTACAAGTCATACTGCACTTGACGGTGCCTAACAACAAAAACAATAACAACAGGTGTTAACTTATGTATCTAGGTATGCCTGCACACACACTGAGTTACACGGGAGTTAGGCTATTGTGTGTCCACATAAGTAATTCAGCTTCCCCCTTTTTTTTCTTTTTT
>NW_006399832.1:5967399-5970393 GCF_000299155.1 Elephantulus edwardii
CCATTCTACAACAGTGGCATCATGTAATATTTGTCCTTTTGTGACTGGGATATTTCACTCAGCATAATGTTCTTCAGAGTCAACCATTTTGAATAATATTGCATGAGTTCCTTGGTTTTTAATGCAGCATAGTTCAGCTTCCCCCTTGTTCAGAAGTAAGTGTTTGCTCTTACAAAAAACATGTTACAAAAACATTAATTCTGTTTGTAGTTTGGCTAGCTAAACTTTTCCTCAAGTCCTCATATCCTTCTCCTCCATTTAAAAGAGGATATCTTTCATGCATCTGAGACCCAGACAATGAATAAGGATGACAGAAGAAGAATGCCTTTAAGAGTACCGAATATTCCACACTGCCAAAAGAATAAACAGATGTGTCTTCGGGAAGGTGTTTGACTGTTCCTTGGAAACAAGAATGACAAAACTTCATCTCTTATCCTTTGGACATGTTGCTAGGAAAGGCTATCCCTTGAAAAGGGATATCATGCTTGGAAAAGTGGAGAGTCAGTAAAAGAGAGGAAAGACCCCCAATAATATGGATTGTCATGGTGACTATAGCTATGCACTCATGTGTTTCAGAGACAGTGAAGTTGGCACAGGATAGGACAGGGTTCAGATCTGTTGTTCAGAGGATCTCTGAGTTGTACTTGTCTCATATAGCACCTAGCAACAATAAATAGCATTCCCATAAAAGAATCCTCTCTACTTGTTCCTACATCCTGTCAATATATCTTATTCTTCTTCTGTTATGGCTAACAGTAAACTAACAGACTCAATTAGTAATGAACGTAACTAAAGCCCAGAAGAAAAATAATGAAGACCTGTCTTGTTTATTTATAAACACCACAAGTGGCTTTAGCAAATAGACTTATATCTTCACTGTTTGGGAGACTTGAAATCCAAGTTAAGGGCATTGGCCCTAGGTTCTCTCTCCTTTGGTGTCATGTCTGGAGAATCTCCCTTTGGAGCTTCTGCTCCTGGGACATTTCAAGTAATTTGGCAACTCACTTTACCCAATTTTGTTTATTTACTCTCTTTTATGTGTTAAATATACATTTGACAAGTTGCCAGAAGGGGCCAGTCCATGGAAAAAGATAATCTGCTGGGAAAAGTGGACAGTAGAGAAAGACAGGAAGACCCTGAGTAAGATGGGTCGGCACAATGACTGTAACAGTGGGCTTGAGCATATCAGAGATGGTGAGGGTGGTGCATGATAGGACAAGGTTCATATCTCTTACTCAGACTCAATGCCAATAACAACAAATATCCAAAGACATGGACTCAATATATACTCCTATAGTAATCTTACAACATTAATATTTTAATAAATCCAATCCCAAATGGGATTATAACTGTTGCCTCACAGGTTAGGGTTCATAGCATAGTTTTGGGAGACACAGCTTAATCCATAACAGATATATTTAATGATGGAACAACTAATTTCTGCTGGACATTTATACTCAGGCAGGTAGTCAGTCACTAGGTCAAATGCTTTGTATTTATCTTCTCACCTTACAATAGTACCACTAACTCACCTTACAATAGTACCACTAATTCACCTGACAATAGGACCAACTCACAATAGTACCACTAACTCACCTTACAATAGTACCACTGACTCATCTTACAGCAGATACCAAGGAACAGAGCTTTCAAATGCCTTCCCAAAGTAAAAAGTGATGGACCCAAGGTCAATAGCGACCCACCCTGGCTGCAAAGTCCACTAACCTCTGCTTGTTATCACTGATTTTTCTCAAAAACATTTCAAATTCCCTTATCTTAGGACTCTGCCTCCATGTTTCAGAAGTCAGAGCACCAGGCAAGTGATAAAATGACAACCACTCTACTGTGAGCGACACCATGCCAGGCATCATTTGGAAGCTTGTTCCTATTCAAAACCATGAGACAGATGTCACTGTCATTTTCCGTTGAGAAAACTGAGACACTTGCCTCTAGTAGCAGTACTAACAGCATACCACTGCCACTACCACTGTCAACTCCAGTCCCACAACCCCACCACCGTCACCACCAGGAGCAGTAACACCATGAGCTTACAATATTTCCTCAAGGCCACACAGCTACCAACGGGCTGAGTCAGATTTTGAATCCAGGTGTGGCTCCACCATGCTTCTTCTCCATATCATACTGAGTTTTCCTTCACAGGGCAGAGCTAGGTCATGGCAGACCATTTCTGTAAGTGATTAAAATAAAAGGATTTGTTGGTTGTTTCTTTAAGTGTAGGAAAAAAAAGGGAGGAAAAAAACCCCAAATACTAAAAATCAGAGCTCCTAATTTTACACAATACCCTGTTGTTGTTGGTGGTGGTGGTGGTGGTGGTGTGGCCAAAGTCAGAATAGCTGGTGGATTCAAACTCCCATACCTTTGGATGGCAGTGCAGTTTCTTACCACTAGGCCACCAGAACTTCCCTGCTTACCTTGTTACTGTTGTTTTTATGTGTCATCGAGTCACCTGTGACTCATAGCGACCCTATGTTAAACCCTGCTCTATCTTATACCAATTTTATTGTCTCTGACACAGCTTCCCCCATTACCTCAATCACTGTATCAATTCATCTCATCGAAGGTCTTCCTCTCGTGCTGTTCCTCCACCCTCCCAAGTATGACGTACCTCTCCAAGGACTGGTCTCTTCTTGCAACATGTCCAAAGTAGGTCAGACGAAGCTTCAGAATCCTTGTCTCCAAAGAGCAGCCTTGTTTCACCCTCTCCAGGATGAATTTATTTTATCTCTTAGCAGTCTAAGGTATATTCAACACTCTTCTCCAACACCACAGCTCAAAGGCATCAATTCTCCTTCTATTATCCCTAGTTATTGTCCAGCTTTCTGATGTATAGCAAGTAATTGCAAAGACTATGGCCTAGGTCAGGTGCACCTTAGTCTCCAGATTGACATTGTTGTTCCTCAGTACTTTGGAGGGGTCCCTAACAGCAGACTTTTCTAATGCAATTCATCTTTTCATTTCCTGGCAGCTGGTACC
>NW_006399832.1:5970493-5971859 GCF_000299155.1 Elephantulus edwardii
TCTATTTGCAACTTTTTGAGAAAGCGCCATACAGCCTCCCATAGTGGCTGCACCATTTTATACTCCCACCAACAGTGAATAAGGCTTCCAGTTTCTCCACAACCTCGCCAGCATTTGATGTTTGCTGTTCTGTTAAATTTTGCTATTCTTACTCGGGAGAGATATCTCCTAGTTGTTTTGATTTGCATCTCTCTTAGGGCTAGGGATTTTGAATATTTCTTTATGTGTTTGTATATGCATATAAGGAAGACCTATGGATAATTATTATTTAAATATATACCCTCATCACCAAAGACAAAGATAAAGAAATTAAGGATTTCTACCAACTTCTACAGTCTGAAATTGAACATGTAATTGAGATACATAACTAATATCTAGTTATTGGATTACAAAAGTTGGAAACAAGGAATGGTAATTTGAAAATACAGTATTTATAATATAATGAAGCCAGAGAAGCCATGATAAAATTTGGAATGGTCAATTATTTATTCACCACAAATAACTTTCATAAAAAGCATAAATGCTGACTATACCTGAATATTTCCAGATAGATATACAGGGAAAAAATTTGTTCCATTTGTGGAAAGAGACCGTGTAAAAGCTCAATATCATCAATTAGAACAAGATCAAGTTCCACCTCTGGAACAAACCATATAGTGCTCATTGACAAGCTGAAGTTGAAGAAAGTGTTAAAAAGTCTATGATAGTCAAAATTACAACCTTAAGTATATCTAACTTAGAGATCATCTCAAGAATATATTTAATGCATTGAATTATTGACTGAAGACTAGATGAGTTGTGAGATGACATAAAAAAATAGTTTTTATGAAGAAAGAAAAGGCCATAAAAAAATAGGAAAGGAAGAAAAGACCAAAAATGGATGTCAGAAGAAACTGACACTTGGACTAGAATGTGGAGAAAATGAAATGAATGAGAGAAATGACAAAGTGAAAAATAAAAAGTGACTCAAGGAGATAAAGCAAAGTATTAAGAAATCCAAGCTACATTGGTCTAAGTATAGTTTCATGTAAGCACAATTAAGTGCTCTGGGATTCCCATTCTCAGTGTTAGCCACAACTTGCTATGATTTACACAGTCAAATGCCTTTGCATAGTCCATAAAGCACAAATACACATTCCTCTTGTTCTTTACTTTCAGCCAGGATCCATTTGATATTAGCAGTGCTAACCCTGGTGCCACGGCCTCTTCTAAATCCTGCTTAACTTCTAGCAGTTCCCTATCTATGTGCTGTTCTAGCCATTTTTGAATGATGTTCAGCAATATTTTGCTTGCATGTGATAAACAATGCTTGCATTGTTTGATAGTTTCCACATTCCATTGGATCATCTTTCTTGGGAATGGGAAC
>NW_006399832.1:5971959-5976616 GCF_000299155.1 Elephantulus edwardii
CTCAGACTCAATGCCAATAACAACAAATATCCAAAGACATGGACTCAATATATACTCCTATAGTAATCTTACAACATTAATATTTTAATAAATCCAATCCCAAATGGGATTATAACTGTTGCCTCACAGGTTAGGGTTCATAGCATAGTTTTGGGAGACACAGCTTAATCCATAACAGATATATTTAATGATGGAACAACTAATTTCTGCTGGACATTTATACTCAGGCAGGTAGTCAGTCACTAGGTCAAATGCTTTGTATTTATCTTCTCACCTTACAATAGTACCACTAACTCACCTTACAATAGTACCACTAATTCACCTGACAATAGGACCAACTCACAATAGTACCACTAACTCACCTTACAATAGTACCACTGACTCATCTTACAGCAGATACCAAGGAACAGAGCTTTCAAATGCCTTCCCAAAGTAAAAAGTGATGGACCCAAGGTCAATAGCGACCCACCCTGGCTGCAAAGTCCACTAACCTCTGCTTGTTATCACTGATTTTTCTCAAAAACATTTCAAATTCCCTTATCTTAGGACTCTGCCTCCATGTTTCAGAAGTCAGAGCACCAGGCAAGTGATAAAATGACAACCACTCTACTGTGAGCGACACCATGCCAGGCATCATTTGGAAGCTTGTTCCTATTCAAAACCATGAGACAGATGTCACTGTCATTTTCCGTTGAGAAAACTGAGACACTTGCCTCTAGTAGCAGTACTAACAGCATACCACTGCCACTACCACTGTCAACTCCAGTCCCACAACCCCACCACCGTCACCACCAGGAGCAGTAACACCATGAGCTTACAATATTTCCTCAAGGCCACACAGCTACCAACGGGCTGAGTCAGATTTTGAATCCAGGTGTGGCTCCACCATGCTTCTTCTCCATATCATACTGAGTTTTCCTTCACAGGGCAGAGCTAGGTCATGGCAGACCATTTCTGTAAGTGATTAAAATAAAAGGATTTGTTGGTTGTTTCTTTAAGTGTAGGAAAAAAAAGGGAGGAAAAAAACCCCAAATACTAAAAATCAGAGCTCCTAATTTTACACAATACCCTGTTGTTGTTGGTGGTGGTGGTGGTGGTGGTGTGGCCAAAGTCAGAATAGCTGGTGGATTCAAACTCCCATACCTTTGGATGGCAGTGCAGTTTCTTACCACTAGGCCACCAGAACTTCCCTGCTTACCTTGTTACTGTTGTTTTTATGTGTCATCGAGTCACCTGTGACTCATAGCGACCCTATGTTAAACCCTGCTCTATCTTATACCAATTTTATTGTCTCTGACACAGCTTCCCCCATTACCTCAATCACTGTATCAATTCATCTCATCGAAGGTCTTCCTCTCGTGCTGTTCCTCCACCCTCCCAAGTATGACGTACCTCTCCAAGGACTGGTCTCTTCTTGCAACATGTCCAAAGTAGGTCAGACGAAGCTTCAGAATCCTTGTCTCCAAAGAGCAGCCTTGTTTCACCCTCTCCAGGATGAATTTATTTTATCTCTTAGCAGTCTAAGGTATATTCAACACTCTTCTCCAACACCACAGCTCAAAGGCATCAATTCTCCTTCTATTATCCCTAGTTATTGTCCAGCTTTCTGATGTATAGCAAGTAATTGCAAAGACTATGGCCTAGGTCAGGTGCACCTTAGTCTCCAGATTGACATTGTTGTTCCTCAGTACTTTGGAGGGGTCCCTAACAGCAGACTTTTCTAATGCAATTCATCTTTTCATTTCCTGGCAGCTGGTACCAAGAGTGTTGATTACATAATAGACATAATACATAACACACAACAGTTGTTGTTTGTCTTCCAGTCAGAACTGACCCACAGCTGCCCCTCCTGCAGGTTTTCAGAGGCAGTTAATTGCACAGGAGGAAATTGCCCATCCTTCCTCCCAGGTTCAGCTGGAGATTTCAAATTGCATTATCCTGGGATTGAAGTGCAGCTTCTCACCACTAGGCCACCAGACCTCCCTTAATACTTTAGACTATGTAATAAGAAGTTAGTTTAACAACAAGAAACATATTAATTCTTGTGACCTCAGTTTGTTTCAGAGCTTCAGATTGGGCCTGGTTCAGTCCAACCATGGCCAGCAAAAGGGAAATCAGAACTAATTTAAACTTGGAAAATGTGGATACGTGCAAGCAGGGAAATTTCAAGTCTTTATAAGTTAAAAGTCTTGCTATAAATTTCATCTCTGTCTTAGAAAACAAGAGTAGCATGCATATTGCACAGCAAACAAGTTTCTAGGCCAACTGAGTGGAAAATAACAGTTCAAAGATGGTGGCCATCCAAACAACTTTTAATGTGTATTGTTCTCCACAGTCCTGAAAATAATCCAATGTCACTTACCAAGTTCACTCCAACTCTTCCAAGAGGCTCATGCCACCTCTTCCAAGTCTCCGATTCCAGGCATTTGAACTTTAATTTTTCATGTTCCAGTTATCGTTCTGGATCATACAAATTTTAAAAATTCTGTTCCGTTCCAGTTTCTTTTCATTGGCCATAATTTACCCTGTTTGAACAAAGCAGGCGTCTTGATTTATTACATACTTGAATAGTTTGGACATGTTATGAGGACAGAACAATCTCTGGAGAAGGATATTATACTTGAGAATCAGAGAGAAAAAAAACAACCCAGAAGACTTTAACAAGATGGATTTTTGTTACAAGGCTGCAACAATGGGCTTGAACACAGTGACCAGGGTGGAGCAAGACCGGGCAGTATTTTGTTCTTTTGTATACAGGGCTGCTATGCATGGGAACCAACTCAACAACAACGGGAATCACACCTATCCTGTTTATCTCACTGTTTGGTTCCTGAGTACGGCAAACAGCTAATGCACTCTACTGTTACCCAAAGGTTAGATGTTTGAGTCTTCTCAGAGGAGCTTCAGAAGAAAATCCAAGTGATCTACTTCTAGATAACCAGCCATCGAAAACCATATGAAGAACAGTTCTACTCTGACATACACGGGTTCACCATGAGGCAAAGTCAACTCAAGGGCTGACGCATAATACTTTAGCAGTAGGGAGCAGTGTTGCTAATCCATAGGCACATATGTCAAATCTACCAGCTTCTCTCCAGGATAAAGAGGAGCATCCTCCTTCTGTGTGGTTTACTGCCTCTGAAAACCCACTAGAAGCTATGAGTTGGTTCTGACTTGACAGCACACAACGACACAGCAATCCTATGAACCACAGATGGAAACCTTGCCCTATTCTGCGCCATCCTCAAGGCAACTTCTGGTAGTGGTGTGCCATCAAATCAGAACTGATTCACAGCTGACCCTCCAGAAGATTTTCAGAGGAGCTTAATTTCACAGGAGGAGATTGACCATCCTTCTCCCACCAAGGGCAACTAGTGAATTGCTTATTTATCTATCTTCATTGCTGTGAAAGGCGCTCTGGTGGCATAGTGCATTACATCTTACACTGCTAGACCTAAGGTCAGCAGCGCAAATATACCAGCTGCTCCACATGAAAAAGATGAGCAGTCTCCTCCCAGAAATATTTACTGCCTCGGAAACCCATTGGAGGGTGGAATATGTTGGAATGGACTTGATGGAAAAAGGTATCACTGTTAAGATTAAATGAGATAAAATTGAAAAAAAAGTCCAATATAATCCCTAATGGGATATTTAAGGTTTATTATTATTATTATGAGAATTGTTGTTGTTGTTATGTGCCGTCAAGTCACCTGGAACTTATAGCAACCCTATGTACAGCTCTGAACCTTGCTCAATCCTGAGCCAACCTTACTGTCTCTGACACATCTACTCTCATTAGCCCAGTCACTGAACCCATCCATCTCATTGAGGGTCTTCCTCTCTTGCATTGTCTCTCCACCCTTTCAAGCATAATGTCCCTCCCCAAGGACTGGTCCATTCTTGCAACATGTACAAAGTATGTCAGACAGAGTTTCAGAATCCTTGCTTCCAAGGAGCAGCCTAGTTTTACCCTCTCAAGGACAAATCAGTTTGTTCTCCTAGCAGTCCATGGTGTATTCAATACTGTTCTCCAGCACCACAATTCAAAGGCATCAATACCCCTTCTGTCATCCCTAGTCATTGTTCAGCTTTCTGATGCAGAGCAAGTAATTGCACTTTAGTCTCCAGACTGACACTGTTGTTCTTCAGTACTTTGAAGATGCCCCAGACAGCAGACTTTCCCAATGCAAATTGTCTTTTAATTTCCTGGCTGCTTGTACCAAGAGTGTTGAGTGAAGCCAAGCAACCTGAACCTGTTAACAATCACAATCCCTTCACCATCTATCATGACGCTGCCAATCATACCAGTGGTGAGAACCTTTGTTTTCTTAATGTTGAGTTTCAATCCATATTGAAGGCTGCAGTCCTTGACCTTCTGCAGCAAGTACTTCAGTTCCTCCTCAGTTTCCACAAGCAAGGTTATCTATACAGCGCAGGTTGTTGATGATCTTTCTCCAATCCTGACGCCACCCTCCTCCTCATAAAGCCTAGCCTCCCAGATGATTGAAAAGGTATGAGAGATAGGATGCATTCTTGGCGTACATCCTTCCTGATTTTAAGCCATGCAGTGTTCCTTGCTCTGTTCTGATGACTGCTTCCTGGTCCAAGTATAGGTTTCGCATAACCACAATCAAGTGTTCTGGGATTCCCATTCTTC
>NW_006399832.1:5978781-5980647 GCF_000299155.1 Elephantulus edwardii
TGGTACCCTCAATACTCTTCTCCAGCACCATAGCTCAAAGGCATCAATTCTCCTTCTATCCTCCTTAATCATTGTCCAACTCTCTGACACATAACAAGTGACAGCAAAGACCATGGCATGTATCAAATGCACCTTAGTCTCCAGAGAGACACCATTGCTCTTCAGTACTTTGGAGAGGTCCCTAACAGCAGACTTTCCCATGGGAATACATCTTTTAATTTCCTGGCTACTGGTGCCAAGAGTGTTGACTATGGAGAAAATGACAGAACATTTTTGAGAGACACAATAAAAGACCTAAATAAGTGGAGAAGTATCCCCTGTTCGTGGATAGGAAGACTCAATATTGTGAAAATGACATCCTACCAAAAACAATCTACATGTTCAATGCAATTCCAATCCAGATACCAATTCATTTTTCAAGGAGACAAAAGGGAAATTGTCATGTTTATTTAGAGACAACAATGTACATTAAAATCTACAGCCTTCAGTATGGATTATACTTCTTCATAAAACAAAAATCCTCAGCTATATTAATAAGCAACATTATGGTAAATGGAGAAAAGTTTGAAATTGTCAAATTTCATTTTACTCAGTTCCACATCAATGCCTCTGGAAGCAGCAGTCAAACAATGAACTGAAAATGGAAGAAATCAGACAATGTATTGAAATAGGCTAATATTCTTCCAAAGACTTCTTAAAAGTGCTGAAGAACAAGAATGTCTCTTTGAGAATTAGGGTGTGCCTGAGCCAAGCCACAGTAATTTCAGTTACCTTACAGGAACATGAAAGTTGGACAATGGATAAAAAAGGCTGAGGAAGAATCAATGCTTTTGAATTCTAGTGTTGATCAGGAATGTTGAATACATCATTGATACATTCAAAATGATAAATTTGTCTTGGAAGAAGTACAACCAGAATGTTCCTTTGAAGGAAAGATAGCAAGACTTCACCTCATATACCTGGATGTGTCCCTGAAGACAGACATCATGCTTGATAAACTATAGAGTGAGTAAAAAGAAAATATCCGTCAACAAGATAGAGTGACCCAGTGGCTGCAGAAATGGGCCACAGTGGAGGTGGGAAGGATGGTGTAGGATCAGGAAAAGTTTTTTACATAGTCGGAATACAAGTCAGAGCTAACAACATCAGGAGTTTCTGTCATATCCAATCAGTAAATCAAAGTTAACCTTATTCTGACACCCATGTACAAAGTGTATAAATATACAGTTGCTTGGGATGAAGCAAAGTGTGGGAACCTAGAATCCCCTTTAATTCAAGTCATTCTGGGAACAATAGAGTTTGAGAACTTGACAATCTCCAAGTCTGTCCCATTTATTTAGTCAGGTTGCTTAGAAGTGTATAACACTCACCCATCAACAAATGAATGGATAGAGAAGCTGTGGTATATTCGCACAATGGAATACTATGCTGCATTGAAAAACAAGGAACCCATGCAATATTATTCAAAATGGGTCACCCTGGAGGACATTATGCTGAGTGAAATATCTCGGTCACAAAAGGACAAATAGTGCATAGTATCGCTGCTGTAGAATGGGACTGACATCAGGTTTGGGGTAAGAATGAGAAAAACTGGATGCATTTTGTATACTGCATTGAAACAGATGAGGGAGATAGCAGTTTAAAAGCAATATATTATAGGGCATTATGATTATCATAAGAGTCCGGAATGAAGATTGCAGAGTGGAATATACTCTGGGGCGGGGGCGAGGGAGGGGGTGCGGGGGGATTGTATACCAATGAAGGAATTTTTCTTTTACTTTTCAAAGAGAAGAGCGAAGAGGGGGGGCAGGGAGAAAAGTGCAACAATGAATGAATGGAAATCCAAAATCTCTGTAAATGTTCATT
>NW_006399832.1:5982146-5984414 GCF_000299155.1 Elephantulus edwardii
CTGGTATACCATCAATTCCTGGGGCCTTGTTTTTTGCTAATTCTTTCAGTTGCTTGACTTTCTTCCTTCATCACCACAGGTTCTTGCTCATACGTTGTTTACTGCACTCATCCATGAGAAAAAAAAGACAGTGTGTATGTATTTTTGCACATATGTAAAATAGTCCTGGCTGTAAAATATTTAAATGCACATTAGGTAACCGAAAGGTTTGTATTTCAAACCCACCAGCCACTCTGCAAGAGAAAGTTGTGGCAATCTGCTTCTATAAAGATGTACAGTCTTGGAAACCCAGTGAACAGTTCTACTTGAATTCAACTCAATAGCAAGTTTTGAGCATATGCATTAGTGTATAAAAGCAATATATATGCCTGCAAATACATGTGTATGCATATGTTGTTGTTGTTAAGTACTGTTGAATCGAGCGTGACTCATATCAATTCTATAAACAACAGATTTGAACACTGTTCTATCCTGCAACATCCTTATCATTCCTGACACACTTGATCCCATTACCAGACTTGGTATCAACAATCCATCTCTGGATAGTCTTCCTCTCTTTTGCTGACCTTCCACTTTTCAAGCATGCTATCTCTTTCCATATGCATATATACATATAAATAAACAATATATAGTTGTGTTAATATGTACTCTCAAGTCAAAACTAACTCATGACTGACCCTCCAGCAAGTTTTCAGAGGTTGTAAATTGCACAAGAAGAGATTGCCCATCTTTCTCCTGTGGAGAATCTGGTGGTAGATTCAAATTGTCTGCCCTTGGGTTGATAGTGCAACTCCTAACCACTAGGCCTCCATACCAATGAAACATATGTATGTATACAAATACATATGTACAAGTAAATTGGGCAAATGAAGACTGTAAAAAAAGAAACTATTCAATATCTCAATGAAGAGTGCTAAGATAAGATGACAGGCCTCTGATATTAGCAGCTTAACTATCAGATATGCAAATAATTTTGAAAGCTTGTCACTTCAAAGAAGAAGAACAGTCACCCTAAATAAGCTATTACCCCAAAACTGTGAGCCCACAGGTTACTTCATGAAATTGCTATAAAACACCCCAGTGTGGTACAACCACTGTGGAAGGCGGTATGGCACTTTCTCAAAAAAGTTGCAAATAGAGATACCATTTGACCCAGCAATTCCACTACTGTGAATATATCCCAAAGAGACCATAACTGCCACCCAAGCAGATATATGCACACCCATGTTTATGACGGCTTTGTTCACAATAGCGAGGAGTTGGAAACAGCCTAAGTGCCTATCAGCAAACGAATGGATAGAGAAGCCGTAGTATATTCACACAATGGAATACTACGCTGCTTGAAAAACAAAGAACTCATGCAATATTATTCAAAATGGGTGACCCTGGAGGACATTATGCTGAGTGAAATATCTCAGTCACAAAAGGACAAATATTGAATGGTGCCACTGTTGTAAAACAGGACTGACACCGGGGTTGGAGGGAGAGACTGAGAAAGATGGGATAAATAATGTATACTGCCTTGAAACAGATGGGGGAGAAAACTGTTTAAAAGGGATATGTAATTAGGTACTTTTGTCATGCTAGGAGTCCAGAATGAAGGCTGCATAGTGGAGTGCACTTGGGGGAGGGATTGTAAAACAATGAAAGAATTTTTCTTTTACTTTTCAAAGAGAAGAGTGTACTGGGGGAGAGGGGTAGGCAGGGAGAAAAGTTGTAACAGTGAATGAATGGAAATTCAAAGTGTCTGTAAATTTTCATTGAATTTAAGAATTTAAAAAAATTAACAAACAAACAAACAAAAAACCACAACAAACTCAACACTCAGGTGCCACCCAAGAGGAGCCTATAATAGTCAAGATGGGGAAGGAGGAGGGGGTGTAATTAAAGATGAAAGTAGATGAGGGTTCAGCCATGAAGAGCTCCGACAAGTACATTAAGAGGAGTCAGTTGTTGGATGTAGTGAGCATCCTTCATGTACCCTTTACTGTCTTTTCAACGTTTTCCTTAGATTCTCCCTCATTTGTGTCTTGCCTAGTTCCTCTGCCAAAACTTTTTGTTCATTGGAGTTGTCATATCTTTTTCTCTTTCCTGCTGGTTAACTTTAAAATGTAATAGCCAGCATAATCAATGCCATTACAGATTGTTGTTGTTGTTGTTATGTGCCATCGAGTTGTTTGGGACTCATAGCGACCCTATGTACAACAGTCCTAAACCCTGCTCTATCCTGTGCCAATCGCATTGCCTCTGACACACCCATCCCGATTA
>NW_006399832.1:5984944-5985951 GCF_000299155.1 Elephantulus edwardii
CCTCCTCAGTTTCAGCGAGCAGAGTTGTGTCATCTGCATAACGCAGGTTGTAAATAGATCTTCCACCAATCCTGACACCACACTTCTCCTCATAGAGCCCAGCCTCTCGGATAATCTGCTCTGTATTACAGATTACTATTATTTTTATTATTATCAGAACACTATCTGCAAAGGGGCATGCCAGAACTCCAAAGGAGATATCTATTTCAGAATTACTAAGTTGGACTCATGCTACATGTCAATGAAATTTCATGCACAAACTAATGAAGTTTATTTTCACATTTCCCTAAGTCATAAGAGGAATTATGTTTTCATTAGGTAGTTTTGTGGGGGATTTTTCACATCAGCTGCCAACTTTTCATATTTTTCCTGAGATTTAAATGAAGTTGGTCACCTTTAACACCATTGGGAAAATATCGTTCCAAGAGAGAGGAAATAGTGTGACATTTGTTGATGTTGTTACATCCCGTCAAGTTAGATCAGACCCTTCAGCAGGTTTTTAAAGGCACTAATTCAAATAAGAGATTGCCCATCTTTCTCCTGTGGAGCAGCTGGTGGATTCCAACTGTGTAGCTTTGGGTTGGCAGCACAGCTCCTTACAACAAGATCACCAGAGCCTTTAATATTTATTAGTTCATGATCTATGAAGGTAAATGCCTTATTTCACACTCTCTGGGACTGATTAAAAGATATTTATAAAGTCATCCATCACCTTAGGTCAAAAGCGTACTACTACTAATAGCTGCGCCATGCCTTGCCCTTCACCCTACCTATTCATCCACTGACCAAGTATTAGAGGGTTTTTTTATATTTTATTCTTTTTTCAATTATGTTTAATGAGCATTTACAGAGATTTTGGATTTCCATTCATTCATTATTGCATTTTTCTCCCTGCCCACCCCTCCCCTGCAATTAGCTCTTCTCTTTGAAAAGTAAAAGAAATATCCTTTCATTGTTATACAATCCCTACCCCCAAGTGCACTCCACTATGCTGCCTTCATTCTAGA
>NW_006399832.1:5990925-6017886 GCF_000299155.1 Elephantulus edwardii
GGGGGGATTGTATACCAATGAAGGAATTTTTCTTTTACTTTTCAAAGAGAAGAGCGAAGGGGGGGGGCAGGGAGAAAAGTGCAACAATGAATGAATGGAAATCCAAAATCTCTGTAAATGTTCATTGAAATTAGTAACAAAATAAGGCAACCTATTTTATACAGGCACTTTGATGTCATGTGATATGAAATAAAACTTTGATTAGACACATTTAGATCTCAACCAAAAGAGAGCCCAAAAGTCGCCTGGTCATTAACTATAGAATTGTTGTTCTGTGGTGATTTGCATGTTACTATAATGCTGACATGCTTTCCCACTGTTTTTCAAATGCCAGCAGGATCATCTGTGGCAAGCAGGTTTCAGACAAGCTTCTAGACTTTTTAGACACTAAGAAGAAAGATAAGGTAATTTACTTCTATGTGTAGAAATTATCCAGTGAAAATCTTAGGTGTCACAGCAGAATTCTGTCCCGCTTGGTTCTCGTACTTCATCAGGAAGAATCAGTCCCTGGAGGAAGACATCATATGTTGTCAAGCAAAGGGCCAGTAGGAATGAGGGAGACCCTCAGTGAGATGGATTGCATGGACTCCCACAAGCTTGTCCTTGCGAGATGATGCAAGGCTCGCAACATTTGCTTCTGTTGTAGTAGGATTACCATGCTGCTGTTGTTAGGTGCCATCACGTCAACTACAAATCATTACAACCTATGGACAACAGATTAGAAGCTTGCCTTATCCTACACCATCCTCACAATCTCCAACATACTCAAGTCTGCTGTTAAAATCGCTATGTCAATCTATCTCATTGAGGATTTTTTTTTTCCTTTCTGTGAACTTCCTTGCAAGATATTTTTTCCCAAGGACTGGCCCCTCCTGACAAGTCATCATCCTTGGCTTTGAGAATACCCTGCCTACACTTTGTCTAAGACATATTTGCTGTCTGGTCAGCTTGTGGAATGTTCAGTATTCTTCACTAACACCACAACTCAAAGGCATCAGTTCTCACCAGGAGTCAGAGTCAACTCAACCACAAATATGGATCTATCTGTTTATATATATATAGTTGTTTTGTTGTAGTTGAGTATTGTCAAGTTGGCACCAACCCATACCTGACCCTCCAGTGGGTTTTCAGAGGCAGTAAATCCTACGAGAGGAGATTGCCCATATTTGTGGATGAAGAAGCTGGTGGATTCAAATCAAGTGCCTTTGGGTTGGCAGTGCAATTCCTTACCACTCAGTCACCAGAACTCCCTTCTATGAATCCTGGTAGAAATTAAATGTCATACCATAATTTAAGGGTTGAGATGATAGGCTTATTTCCCAACTTGAGATAGATAACTACTTAAACTTTAAAATGAAATCCTCTGAAGTATAGATATGGAAACAATTTGTTGGATCATATCCATTGATATAGGTTGTTTAGGAGAGAGAAACGTTGCATTGCTCTTCAAGTATTTATTCTTCTAGTTCAAACACATCATTTTAGGGGGCTTTATCTAAGAAGAAAACTGCTTCATGTCTTTCAGGTCCTACCCCAAATAAAGTATCCCAAAAACACTGAGTGTGAAGGAATAGAAGAGAGAAGCTGGGTCTTTGGAAACCAGACAAAATTCTCTAGAAATCGTTGGATCTACCACGACTCACTCTGTCTTAAGAGAGTTGTAGGTATGTGTTTTAGTTCCACCAAAACTTTTGCTGTTTGTGTATCAAGATATACTAAGAAAAGTGTTCAATATTTGAAATATTCAAGAAAAACTAGGAAGCCCCTGTTCTCTGGGCCACCTCAGGAGGGAGAAAGAGTCTGGAAGGTTCAGGGTTTGTTCTGAAGGGAAGTCAAGACGCATCTTCAAAGCCTGTCCATATGCTGGGCTTCTTTTCAGAAAACCAAAGTACACAGAAGGACTGAGGAGGACTTGAGGTAATGAATGAACAGGGTAACAGTCTTCCTTCTCTCCTTTTTCCCTTATCTCATGTCTGTCCTTTCATACCTTGGCCTAATCCTCGCTTCTTCACCAGCCCCCATTGTCTGTATCTGTTCTTCCCATTCTACTAAGTATTTTGATCCTTGGCCCCCTGCCCAGGACGTCCGTTCATCCCCTCCTGTGCCCATCCTTTCTCGCCTTTCTCTTCCCCGCCCATGCTCCTGGCTCTGGTCACCCCTGCTCTTCCCGGAGAAAGGGGATCCCCGCCAAGGGGGCCGCCCCAGCGTCTGTCCTCTCCGCCCAGGGGGCCGGCCAGACCATAAAGAGTGGGGCCGCCCCTGCAGCCCAGCGGTGATCGCCCGCAGCTTCACACTAGCCGCCAGAACTCAAGTGCCCCCGACAGCTGCCTGGCCCCTGCGCTCAGCACTGCGCTCCGCGCCTTGGGCCTCGAGCCTTCACCTGCGCCTCCAGCAGAGAGCCAGGACAGAGGGCCAGTGCGTGTGCGCCCAGGGACACTGAGGCAGAGCCACCGCTGCTGTCACCCGTGGACACCTCGTGGGAATCAGAAGAGCCAGCATGATGGTCAGGCTTAGCGCTGCCTTCCTCCTGCAGTACCTGGTCCTGCAGCTGAGGCTGGGGGCCCATGCCCAAGTCACCCCCCAGGGTAAGTGGGCTTGAGCCTTGGGGAAAGCGAAGAGCTCAAGGTTACAAGGTTTGTGAGCCTGCGAACTGCACTCACAGGGGCCTCTGTTGCCCCTGGCTTGCTGTCCCTCGGCATTTCTGAGCTCAGTACTCCAGTGATGAGGCCAAGTCCCTAGAGCAACATTTTGGGGCATGTAAAACTGTTTAGTCCATGCCAAGAAGTGGGGTCTATTTCAAATATTACCATAGGACCTTAGACCCCTAAAAGGGCCTGTGTGGTATAGTGCAACATCTGAATGATGTGCTTAGACCGTTTTGTGTCCCCCAGTGGACTCCTGTCTCTGAATCCTGCAGGAGTCCTCTTCGCCCAGACCGACACTCAAACCAGCGTTCTGTGTGCCCAGACATCTGCCTTTTGCCGCTTGAATCTCATTGGACACCCCCACCCAAACATACTCTCTTTTAGGAGTTAGTTGGCTTAATCTCTTGATTCCTAAAATGAAATAGAAGAAAGGGTAGAAAAATCTGTGTGTGGTGGGCTTTTTTTTTTTTTTATGGAAAGCTAAAAAATGTGGTAAATAATTGAAAAAGACATCTGCATAGTCAATCCACAAATCCCTTTGTGAGATGAGGTGGAAATAGTTGTCAGGCAGGAAGCATTCTACGTTAAACAGATCTTTTTTTTTTTTTTTTTAAGACTGAAAGAAATTAATTACTTAAGCAAGGAGTTCTTGAGACTTTAACTTTCCAGTGTGGTGACCTCCATCTGTTTGAAACTGGTGCCCGGATTGGCTTATTGCTAAGAAAATAAAACTGGAAAAGATACAAAGCTTAGAGTTGAGGTAGTTATTCCGCAGAAATCCCAGTGAAAACCTTGTGAGAAATGCACTCAGATGGCACTCTGAGCTCTTGTCATTTTTGCATTTCAATCATTTCCCATTTAAATTCTCTTTCACCAAAGTGATTCCATGCACAAGGCCACCAGAAGTGAATATCAGAGTGTTCTGTGTTGCTAGCTTCTGGCTTGGGCTGAAATATTTGAAATGTTGTGATCTATTAATATGTATGCATTGTGACCTGTGAGGTAAGAAGGGAAACACTACTGTGATTATTTGGCATGCTTGAATTTACAGTATTGGTTTTATAGAAATACTTGACATTTGCAAACACAACTTCATGATGCTCCCTGGATCTGGATTTCCATTTCTCCTTAGATGAAACTGCCTGTTTTATGGAAACCTGAGCACATACCATCCAACCGAAATCATCCTCTTAATTTAGTTGCTGTAGATGATCTGATTAAGTCAAGTTTCTGACAGATTCTTTTATTGAGTTATCCAGTTTGCAGTCATCAGCTCAACCGAATAATTTGCTTATCTCTCTTTTTACTTCGGAGTTGCTCTGCCAGAGTCTTAAATTAATATGTATGCGATTTACATACCACAGCAGTTGGGCTTATTGGTAGCAGTAATTTCACCTCTAACACTAGAAGATTGGGATTAGACCCTGGTGGTGTTACTAAAATTGTAGTAACATTAATGGAAAATTGTTGTGTCTCATTTCCTTTTAAAAACACCCTCTCAACTCATTATTAACTAATCTCAATTCTGCCTCTTGAGAGAGAAGTGTATCCAGCCATCCACACAGACCCAAGTGTGGCAAGTTTAATTTGAACAAAGTTATTGGTACGATCATAGTCAACGAAAGAATCAAAAAGATCAAGCGTTTAGTTTTGAATGCAGTCCCCATATTTAAAACACCCATCCCTTTCCTGCAAATGATCTGCCCTAAGTGGAACTTCCAAACATACTGTTTTTATTTCCCTTTGCCCTTACTGGTAGAAATGTAACAATCCCAACCCTGGAAAATTGAAAGTCTTCATTTCCTTTTTGATTTTCCATGGACAGTAGTCTTCATATTTTCAAGGTGTGAAGTGCAATGAAGAATAGATTAAATATTCTGTTTTCCTACACTTGAAGTTTTAACTTTATCATTGTAGAAGATTCTCTGGTACATGTGAAAGAAACAATATAGACCCACTTTGAAGGAAGACTATTTTTTCAAAACAGTAGGCCTTGAGTAACTATTTGTTTTCTAATTTGTATTCGTTTTTTTTCTGCTTGCGAAAGCAATACTTGGTCACTGCATAAAAAAAGAAAGCAAATGAAAACTAGGATAAGAAAGGAAAAAGAAAATTCTTAACACAGAGAAAGCCACTATTGATGTTAACATTATGCTGTGTAGGCTTCCAAGCATTTTTCTATGCAAGTAATTCTTTCAAAATAGGTTTGAGTTATGCATACTTTATAACCTTTTTTGTCCTTAATACATCATTCTTGATGTGTGCCATTGAGTTGGACCCTCTCTCTGGCAGATTTTGAAAGGCAATTAATCTCATGGGAGGAGATTTCCCATACTTCTCCATGGAGTGGCTGGTGGATTTGAACTGTGTGCCTTCAGGACTGCAGCACGGTTTCTTGCCACTAACATTTTATTAAACCATGTCAAGACCCCCAAATATGTTGGGTAGCTTTGACCAAGGAAAACCATGACTCTAGAAGATTTTACCTGTCTCCTTGTGTTTTAAACCTTTAGTACTTATATATTTCTAGAGTCATTTCTTCAGTCAAATCCAATTTTCCAAAGCCCCGTAATCTTAGCAAAGACAGTTTATCTCTTCACAGTAAACCTCTATACTAGTATGTTAACTTTTCTATTCTTTTCAATTAGAATGCTTCTCATACCTAAGTCCTTTTTATATAGACATTCTAGAGCTAACATTTGTGGTCCATATCCTTGCATTGAAATAATTTCCCATGTTTATTCATTATTTCTTGAGGATAGATTTCTATAAGTAGAATTGTTAGATATACGATTGTGCATAAATATTTTCCTAAGAATATGCATATTTTAGGACCTTTGAACTATCTTCAAAATGTTTAACTAGCTTCAACCCCATCCAAAAATATACAGAAATGTCCACTTTCCTTCTCTTGCCTTAATAATGGAATACTAGCATTTTATTGTTTTCTAATTTGATCATGAAAATAAGATCTTATTGTTTAAATTTGCAACTCTTTCATCATTTATTAGACATATGAACATTTATTTATATAGTTGGCCCTTTAAAATTGTTTTCTTATTAATTGCCTTTTCATATTCCTTTCCTATTTTTCTCTTGAGACTTTTATCACGTTATTAACTTGTGATAGCACTTTATAAGTTATGGATGGTAATATTTTGATAACCATATTATTGAATCTAAGAGACCACTCTAGGTGCTGGAATGCTACTGACTATTGGATTTGTTTGGATAACAATCAACTGAGCTAACAAATACTAAGTAGTTTCTAAGGAAAGTGCCCGCATTCTTTTTTTGCCTCTTCAGTGACTATGGACATACTCTCTGACAGTCTCTACAAATATTACAAAGTTTTTGAGAGAAAGTACTTCTTGCTTAATCAAAAGAAGTTATACAAATGTAGACTCTAGATTTTGTAGATCAACCATATCAGTGAGAGTAGAAAAGAAAATACAATGTTCAGCTTTTTGTTTCATGTTGACATTTTTTTGTCAGACAGATATTGGAGAATTGTAAAAGCATAAACAGAACATCAATGTATCACAAAGACAAAAAAAGCAGTTTTTTTGGAAATATCTCTCCCACCACATTCTTGCTTTCTGCAGCTGTCCCTGCCTCCTTTATCATTTAACAGGAAAATACAATTAGTTCTAGTCCCAGATATGTATAATGGACCCAAAGGCAAAATTCACTAGTTGTGGACACAAGGAAAACAATGACTTTAGATGTTCTCACCTGTGTTCCGGTATTTCAAACCCTCAGTACTTTCCCTTTTGTGTATTTTCTTTAGCCACAGCCAATTTTGTGTTTCTAAATGGTGAATATTGCATTACGCTTCTCCTATATATCTAATCACTGTAAGAAACTCCTGATGATTTGACAATGTGGAAAAACAACTGGAAACTTCATTCCCTGCCTTTTATATTCCTTTCCATTTAGCCGATTGTCTCATTGCCCCTCCCACAAAAAGCATTTACCAGAAAATTAACTCTTTAACTGATGATGTGTTTCTCTTGTTTTCCAGTCTTTGACCTTCTACCCACCTCCAGTCAAAGACTGAATCCACACGTTCTGCAGCCAATCCTGACAGACCCCACCCTGAACGAGCTCTATGTAATCTCCACCTTCAAACTGCAGTCTAAAAGCACAGCCACCATCTTTGGCCTTTACTCTTCACCTGACAACAGCAAGTATTTTGAGTTCACTGTGATGGGACGCTTAAACAAAGGTAAGCAAATTTGAAAACATCATTGTCTTGAAAATTCCCTTTTGTGTTCAGGCTTTGGGGTCTACTTCCCTTAAATGACTTCCTTGCACACTTTTATTCTCATCCACTTTTGCTTCCAAGACTAAATTCTTAATATACATTTACCTATAATAGACACTAGGGTAATATTGGATAAAAGGGATGAAAAATTACTTATGTTCAAGATACCCTTTGACATTGTCCCATTCTCACATCATTCTGGATCCAGATTCTGGGAAGGGCAGGACCAAAACAATTAGACATCTACAACTTCATCTGTTCCCTTGGAAGGACATAAATGGACAAACATTAACAGCACCTTCTTGTCTTTGATAGAGAGGACATACCTCATGCAGCAGAGCAGTGAGAAGCTCTCAATCCTACCTGTTTCATGCCAGTTTACCCAGGTCTATTATCTGTTTGTTCCCTGTGTTGTTATCTGGTTTGCTGCCAAAGTGAAATACAATGAGCTCTAAGAAATGACTCCCAAGTCTTTTCATCTCCTGCTTTTCGACTTATGCCCTAGGGACGGCAACTGTTCCTGTTTATTGAGGAATGTGGCAGATATGGGTTCAGGCTGCTTCACATATTTAATAAGAATAGGACTGGCCCTTCTGAATAGATTTTGTATTGCTTCATAATGTAGATATCTTGAGTGCTTCATACTCTCTTCATGTCTGATGGTGCTTGCACACTTAAATCTGCAGGCATTAAAAACTGAAAAATAGCCTTTATTCTTAGCCTTCATCGAGCTAGAGTTGTGGTGGGGAGGAATGGGATTTTAGCTACTTCATTTATATCTAGTTCCAACTTCTCCCTACCCCTTATAAACCTGATTCCTGATTCCTCACAGCCTCTATAAGGCAGGCTTTGATGAGGTTCAGATAATGAATAGACTCTGTAGAGATGACCAGCAGATGATTTAGCCATTCTTACCCCTTTGCCCCCATCATTGGCTGTGATGGGAGGTGATTTAATTCATCTCACTGCCTCATATCAGCTCCATTTTGACTCACATCTTTTGAGAGAACTACTTGTCTTAGAAACACACTGCTGTCAATCTATGATCTGTAAGAATCATTATTATTCACCTGAATATCGGCAGCTTCCCAGTATACTGTTCTGCTGTAGGTGCATTAGGAAGAGTTTTGTTTTAGCTCACTCAGATTAAAGACTAGAAGACTCTGTAGAATGGAAAGACTGCTGCTAGCTTTCCAATCTCCCTGAATCTTATCTTCTATTTCTACATTGGTCCCTATCGTATGATCCCCTTATGGAGGGTCTATTTTGTTTGGAAACACAAGAAGCATTTTTCCCCGAACAAGTTTTTCCACTTATTTTGTGTAAGAAGGATCCACACCAGATGAATGAGCAAGAAGGTTGATAAGAAAAGAGTTGTCAGGGCGTTTCCGCTGAAGAATCACCAGTCATTTGATTCAGCTGCACATACCAACTTATGGTCATGTTAGAGGAGAGCATGAAATGGTTGATGGACACATCTTTAGCCTCCAGCTGTTAGAAAACATGCACACATCTTAGAAAACTTGAAGAGTCTTGAAAGAATATAGACTTTAACATCCTGAAAAAAGAAATTAAAATACATGCTAGTGTTAGTGCTTGGAGAGCTGAAGACTATGGAAAAAAAGAGGACATTTGGAATGTTCTAGAATGGTGCAGCAGTCCCTTCTTGCTGGAACAATAAAAAGAAGCCACTGGCTGCACCACATCCAAGGAAAAGAGCTGGTGTGTGATTGTGACTCCATATTGAAGTCCACAGGGAGCTCTGGTGGTGTAGTTAATAGGGAGTTGTGATGCTAATCCAAAGACCAGGTCTCTCCAGAGGTTCGAATCTGCCTGCTACTATGGGTAGGAACTGGAAAGCGCCTTTCCGTCCATTGACAGGAATGACTTGGAAGAAGGAGAATAACTATACATAAAATATCAAAGAAGAACAAGACCCTTTTTGAGGCCCTTTTTTGGAACAAAGTAAGGTGTTAAGTCCTGATGAGTGGAGTGTAAAGGATATATATCCATCTGCTTCTACTCACATCGTTTCCAAATTATTCCACTCATGATCGCCTGATTTCAATTCCCAAAGCATAATGCAGATTAGTCATATTTAATACCAAAGACTTTCAAAGATTCTCAATTTCAACTGAATAAGACATAAATGCCTAAGGTGGGCAAGCAAAGATTTGACTGCATGATTCAAGCTACTCTTCCAATTTATTCTTCCTCCCAGCCCTTATGGAGCCCGTGTTCCAGCTAGATGGACTAGCAACCATTCCCTGCACTCAACCATGTGGTCCTTACTCCTGCACCTATTCTTACTCCTACTCCCCTCAGTACACACCATACTGTATCTCCCAACACCAAAATCCTACACATTCAAGACCCAACTCAAATGGGCATTTGGGATCTTTTTTATATGACTTTATACCTCTTAAAGTCAGGAAGAAAGGAAGGAGAGGAGAGGAGAGGAAAGGAAAGAAAAGGAAAGGAAAGGAAGACAAGGAGGCAGGAAAGAAGGATCAAAATGGATGTTGGAGGAGACCCTATATCTTGCTCTTGAACAAAGAGAAGTTAAAGCAAAATGAAGTAGGACTCTGAAAGAGTACCTTGAAAAGACAAAGCAAAGTATTATTGTGGCACAAATAAAGATGTAGTATTAGACAAAAGGGAAGAATGTACTTGGCATTTATCAGTCTAAAAAACTGAAGAAAAAAACCAAAGCCTCAAATTATCATAGTGAAAATTTTTATGGGCAAATTATTAAATAATGAATATTACTGCTCCAGTAACAGTGGCAAAGTTTAACAGGGCAATAAGTAATAAATGTTGGAGAGGATGTGGCAAGAAAGGAACTCTTATACATTGTTGATGGGATTGTAAAATGGTGCAACCACTCTGGAAGGCAGTTTGGCATTTTCTCAGAAATCCAAACATAGAAATTACATATGAACCAGCTATTCACTGCTTGGAATATACTCTGAGAAAATGAGAACTGAGGCACAAACTGAGATTTGTACACCAATATTTATAGCAGCATTATTCACCGTCACAAGGACATGGAAACAGCCCAAATGTCCAACCACAAATGAATGGATTGAGAAATTATGGAACATTCATTCACACAATGGAATACTATGCAGCACGCAGGAGCAATGATTTTTATAAATTATTACCTAGCTTGGGAGGGACTGGAGGGCATTATGCTGAGTGAACTAACTCAGTCCCACAAGAATAAATATTTTATAAAACCATTATTTTAGAATGAGTATAAGGATACAAGAGCTGTAGGAGAGGCTGGAAGCAGAGGGATGAGGATGTGTAAGGGGGGATTAATCATCAGGTTGTACAATTTGATAGGTGGGGGGTGAGCGAAATTGAAAGAATTTGTTCTTGAAAACCATGTATTCTCATTTTGTAAATAAACTAGTAGAAAGTTTTTTAAAAACCCAACTTAAAAAAAATGGAAGGAATATATAGAGTCACTGTACCAGAAGTAATTAGAAGTGTTCTTAACCATTTCAAGAAATAGTATATGATCAAGAACTAATGATTCCGAAAGAATAAGTTCACACTGCACTTAAGGCATCAGCAAAAAATAGGGCTCCAGGAATTAATGGAATATCACTTGAAGTGTATCAGCAAACAAATGCAGCCCTGGACATACTCATTCATCTATGCCAAGAAATTGGGAGACAGCTGGCTAACTGACCGGAAGAAATCCATATTTGTACCCATTCTGAAAAGAGGCAACTCAACAGAGTGTGTAAACTATCAAACAGTATCATTGACATCACATGAAAGTAAAATCTTGATGAAGATTATTTTAAATGACTGGGGCAGTACTAGGGAAAAGCTAGAAATTCAATTTGGATTCATTCAAGGCTCAGGAATGAGGGCTATCATTGCTGTTGTTGGGTGGATCTTAGCTGAAACAGAGACTACCAGGCAATTATTTGTTGTTGTTATTGTTATATACCATCAAGTCAAGTATGACTCTTAGAGACACCATGAAAAACAGATCTGAACCCTATCCTCCACCATCCTTATCTGACACATTTAAGCCCATTGTTGTAGTCACTGTATCAGTACATCTTGTTGAGGGTCTTCCTCTCCTTTTATGGCTCTCTTCCTTTGCAAGAATAATGTGCCTCTTGAGGTGCTTGCTGCAGAAGGTCAAAGTCTTCAGTCTTCAATATGGATTTAAGTTCAACATCAAGAAGACAAAGATTCTCACCACAGGGCCAATTGGCAGAACCATGATAGATGGACAAGAGATTGAGGCTGTTAACAATTACAGCTAGCTTAGCTCCACAATCAACACCCTTGACACCAGCAGTCAAGAAATCAAAAGATTAATTGCATTGGAGAAAATCAATGACCTCTCCAGAGTACTGAGAAGCAACATTGTCAGTCTACAGACTAAGATGCACCTGATCTAAGCCATGGTCTTTGCAATTACTTGCTATGCATCAGAAAGCTAGACAATGACTAAGGATGACAGAAGAATTGATGCCTTTGAGTTGTGGTGCTGGAGAAGAATCTTAAACATACTATAGACCACCAAGAAAACCAATAGGTCTGTCTTGGAAAGGGTGAAACCAAGTTTCTCTTTGGAGGCTAAGATTTTGAAGCTCTGTCTCACATACTTTGGGCACATGACCAGGAGAGACCAGTCATTGGAGAAGGACATCATGCATGGAAGGATAGAGAGACAGTGCAGGAGAGGAAGATCCCAGATGAGATGGATTGACACAATGACTGGGGTAATGGGGGCTGGTGTGACAGGGCAGGCTTCAGAGCTGTTGTACATAGAGCTACTTAACAACTTATATTTGCAGGCAATTCAGTGGCACATAACAACAACAACAACCAGAGAGTAGGCTATGTAAATCATAATAAATTGTGCCTCACACTGGGAAGAATGAGAATTCCAGAGCACTTAATTATGTTCATGTGAAACTTGTACAAGGACCAAGAAACAGTAATTTTAAAAGAAAAAGGAGATACTGCTAGTTTAAAATCCTGAAAGTTGTATGTCAGGGTTGTATCTTTCACAACACCTATTAAATATGCTGGGAGCACTAATGGCCCAGTGGGTAGAACGTTACACTGCTAACCCACAGATGATACCTGTAAGGTTGTTAGAATCAGTGGCAGCTCCAAGGAGGAAAAGAAGCAGTCTCTTCTCATGTGATTTACAGCCTCTGAAAATCTGCTGGAGGGTCAGATATAAGTCAGTTCCAACTTGATAGTGGTGACTTGAGTTTGAGATTCAGTACATAACCTGAACAAATAATCTAAGATGAACTATAAAAGAATGTGGCATTGGGATTAGAAGAAGACTCATAAAGAACCTACAGTATTGCTAAAGTCAAAGAGAACTTGAAACACTTAAGAAAATTAAAGATTACAGTCTTCAGTATGGATTACACATCAACATCAGGAAAGTAAAGATCTTCACAACTGGTATAAGTTGTTGTTGATTACCAACCCATAGCTGACCCTCCAGAAGGTTTTCAGAGGCAGTTAATTGCACAGAAGGAGATTGACCATCCTATCCCCGAGGAGCAGTTGGTGGTCTAGAACTGTGTGCCCTTGGGGTTGCAGCACAGCTTCTTTCCACTAGGCCACCAGAACCTAACACCACAATAAACGGAGAAAAGACTGACATTGTCAAGGGTTTCATTTTACTTGGATCCACAATCAACACACCTATTACATTGGGAAAATCAGCTGCCAAGGACTTCTATAAAGTACTAAACAGCAAGAATGTCAGCCTAAATCTAAAATGTATTTGATGAAAGATATGGTGTTTTCAATTGCTTTATATGCAACTAAAAGTTGAACTTCTACCATTGAGTTAATAGGCAATATCATGACATCTGGAGAAAGGATTGAAACTGTCAATGATTTCATCTTACATGAATCCACAATCAACTCTCTTGATACCAGCAGTCAGGAAAGAAAGAAATGTACTACTTTGGTCGAATAGATCTGAATTTGTTCCCATTCCCAAGAAAGGTAATCCAACAAAATGTGGAAACTATCAACTATTATCATTAACATCACATGCAAGCAAAATACTGCTGAAGATAATTATAAAATGGCTAGAACAGTACATAGGGAACTGCCAGAAGTTCAGGCAGGATTTAGAAAGGGCTGTGGTACCAGGGAGATCATTGCTGATGTCAGGTGGATCCTGGCTGAAAGTATGCTGAGCAAATTATTTGAGAAGCTGAATCTATGAAGAGGAACGTGGCATCATGATCAGAGAGAGACTCAGCAATAACCTACATAATGCAGATGTCACAACCTTGCTTGCTGAAAGTGAGGAGGACTTGAAGCACTTATTGCAAAAGATCATCAACAAATAAATACACCCTTCAATATGGATTGCAGCAACTAACAACATAACAACAACATTCCTTTGGTCAAGTCTGCTATCAGGTGGACCACTCCAAAATATTGAAGAACAGTGATATCAGTTTGAAGACTAAGGTGCACCTGATGCTTACCATGGTCTTTTCAAACACTTGTTACGCATCTGAGAGCTGGACAATGATGACAGAGAAGAATTGATGCCTTTGAGTTATGATGTTGGAGAAAAGTACTGAATAGTTCCATGGACTGCTGAAAGAATGAACAGATATGTCTTAGAAAAGGTGCAGTTGGAATGCTCCTTGGAGGCAAGGATGGTAAAGCTTCATCTTTCTTACTTTGGGTATGTTGCTAAGAGAAGCTATTCCTTGGAAAGGAATGTCATGCCTGAAAAGGTGGAGGAGGGTCAGGGAAAGAGAGGATGACCCTCAACTAGAGGAATTGTCATAATGACTTCAGCAGTGAACTCAAGTGTGTCAGAGATGATAAGGATGGCATGGGATAGGACAAGGTTCAGATTTGCAGTTCATATGGTCCCTATGAGTTATACTCAACTTGATGGCAGCTAACAATAACAAAAGTTTGACAATGGACAAAAAGACTGAAGAAGACTTGATGCCTTTGAATTGTGGTGTTGGAATAGAGTACTGAATGTCCACAAGTCGGAATCAATTCAATGGCAATGAGTGGGGGCAACATTCACAGAGCCCTTATACCATACACAAGGACCGGGCTTCAGGCACAGCACTCTTCCTCTTCATTTTCTTAATATTCTTATAAGGTGTTCTTGAGCAAGTTCCAGTTTAAAGGGCTCATGTGCAGAAAATAGAAGAAATTTTTTTTATATTGGTTTGCTTACATTGTGTTTCACACTATCCTTCATCTACATTGTGTTTCATACAATCATTTCCCATTCATTATGTTTTATAAAATTAGTCACTATGCCCCCCATTACCCTGTCTTTCCAGATTCCTGCTGGATCTTAAAAAAAGAATTTTTTTAAACTGGCAAAACACTATAATAATTAGGATGTAAATGCTGAAACCTAATTGAGTAAAAATTAGTGATTACTGCACAAGGTATTAAAAAAGGGCTCTTTAAACCATTGTCAGAATATGGTAGGAATAAATTCACTGCTTACAGCAAGCTAGCAGATGAGGGAAATAAGTTAGATTTTATTCTTTTCTTCTATTTCACCCAAGGGTGTCAAGAATGGATCAAACATTGTTTTAAAAAATCCAAGCTAAACAAACTAGACAAGGTATTGGTAGGACAGTTGCTAGTTATTTTGATAACTGTCTGGACCCAAGCATCTTTACTTGGTGAAGTAAGAATAATAGCCAGTAACATAGTAATCATAGATGACAGATAGCTCCTAAAAGATTGGGAGAAACAAACGTTTTGATTTTATAAAGGGAAATGTGATTTCTGAAGAGATTTCACTGAAAAATAAAGCTATGTTATTAAAAGGCAAAATAGGTTCACTAAAATTAAGCCATATCATTTTTCCAGATTGTTCCATCACTGTTAGCAGAAGAAACTAGGTGTCCGCTCTCTCCATCCCTTCTGGCCACGTCACACTCATTCTCTATACATCACATACATGCGTCACATGTATGCTTGATACATTTGCTTGCTTCCTTAGATGGCATCATATAGCATTTGTCCTGTTATCACCTCTTTGTTTTGGTATGTTATTTGTTCACGAGTTCGTCCATGTTGTAGCATGTGTCAGCACTTCCTGTTAGCTGCTGTTGAATCATAGCTGTTGAATCAAAGTATGAGTCATAGCAACCTGGTGAACAGATCTGAACCCTGTCCTATCCTGTGCTATCCTCATCATCTCTGATACACTGGAGCCCATTGTTGAAGTCACTGTGGCAATCCATCTGGTTGAGGAATCTTCCTTTCTTTTGCTTACCCCCAACATTTCCAAGATGCAAAGCTGAACTAAGAGAGTTGAACATGTTGAATACAATCATGAAAGTTCACAGGACCTGCCATGCTGCCACAATGAGTCACAACTATTGAATGAAATTTGTCAAGATTAGAGGAGTGAAAAGTAAATGCTGAAGTAAAAGTGTGTGTCCTATTTAACAATAAGATCCAATCAGGGTTTAGCATAGATGGACTGGTTTTTAAAAACTCACTCAATTTTAGGCTTCATTCAGAGATGCCAGTCAGGTTAAGGAAGATATTACTCCCACTGTAATCTTAATTGTACAGACCATATCTATAATACTGTGTCTAGTTCTAGACATGCCGCATAAAGACACTGTCAAAGGTCACAAAATAATACCACTCTGGACACTGTTTTATACCAAGCCACTTAGAGGAATAATAGAAAGAATTGATGCCATTGAGCTGTGATGTTGGAAAAGAGTAGTAAATATGCCATGGGCTGCCAGGAGAACAAACAGATTCATCCTAGAGAGAGTGAGACCAGGCTGCTCCTTGGATGCAAGGATTCTGAAGCTCCATCTCATACTTTAGGGCATGTTTAAAAGATAAACCAGTCCTTGCAGAGGGACATCATGCTTGAAAGGGTGGAACCCTCAAAAGATGGATTGATTCAGTGACTAAGGTATATCAGACAATGAGATTAGCACAAGATAGAATAGGGTTTAGGGCTATTGTACATAGGGTCGCTATGAGTTGCAGGTTACTTGATGGCACATAACAACAACAACAACTTAGGGGTAACCTTGTTGCAGAAAATCAAGGAATGCAGCCTTCAGTATAGATTGCATCTCAATGTCAAGAAAACAAAAATCCTTACCACTGGACCAATAGGAAACATGGTGGATGGCAAAGAAATTGAAATTGTCAACAACTTCATCTTACTTGGGTCCACAATTAATACTCTTTGTATGAGCAGTCAGAAAATGAGGAGACATATTGAACTAGGAAAATCTGCAGTTAGGGACCTCTCTAAATTATTGAGAAGTAATGATGTTCATTTGAGGACTAAGGTGCATCTGATTCAGGCCCTGGTCTTTCCAATCACTTGCTATGCATCTGAGAGCTGGACAATGAATAAGGATGACAGAAGAATTGATCCTTTGAGTTGTGGTGTAGGAGAACAGTACAGAATATCTCATGACCACCAAAAGAATAAATATGTCTTGGAGAAGGTGCAGTGGGAGTGCCCTTCGAAGGCAAGGACAATCAGGCTTCACCTCCCATACATTGGGCATGTTGCTAGGAGGGGCTAGTCCTTGGAGAGGGACATGATTCTCGGAGGCATGGAGGGTTGATGAAGGAGAAGGTCGAACTAGGTGGATTGACATGATAACTGCCTCAATGGGTTCTGGTGTGCCAGGAAGTATAAAAATGGCCCAGAATAGGATTGGGTTCAGATCCACTGTTCACAGAGTCACTATGAGTCATACTCGACTCAATGGCACCTAACAACAACCCCCTAGGGACAATGAATTGCCCTGCCAACCTGAAGGCATGTGGTTCAAATCCACCAACTACTCTGTAGGGGAAAGATGTGCACTCTCCTGTGTGGTTTATAACCTCTGAAAACCCTCTGGAGGGTCAGCTATAAATCAGTTCCGACTTGATGGCAATAACAACCAGCCAAGAAGGTTAAAGGAGCTGGAGGAATTAAAGAGTCAGACAGAAAATGTGAGAGATATGAAAATTGCCTTAAATTATTTGCAGACTAACATTTGAAATGAGGATCAGACTAAATCTGTCTATAGCTCTGCAGAGTAAAATTAGAACCCCACTGGTGGAAATCAGAGGAAACAGACATTGGCTCAGAATTAGGGAAACCTTGGAGAGCTTTCCAGAAGTGAAATGGGTTTCTCTGCAAAGTAATGAGTTTCCTGTTACTTGAAATATGCTGCTAGAAGCAGAACTTTTATTGAAGGGATTTGTGAAGTGAGAAATTAAGCTGAAAGACCTCCAATGCTAATATTCTGTCATTCTACTAAGGTTAGAGAGACTGTTTGGGTACTTAAGGAATTCCTTTACATCCTCTCATATAACATGACCTTGGGGTTCTGTACACACTTAGCACATTCTCACCTGCCAGATATCTGTGGACCATGACAGCTCTCATTTTTTTGAAAATATAAAGTTTAATGTTATGTTTAATATTATACTATGTTTTCTTTCATTGGGTCATTTCTATGTGTGTATGTGTGTGTATGTGTGTGCATGTAGCCTATAAACTTTACATTTGTTCAAAACACCAGGAGATAAATTTTAAATGCACAGACTGTAATTATGTGTATATCACAGGTAGAAGTCACCTAGAGTACTTTCAGGAACGTCTATTTACCTTTCATATGTCTTTCCAGAGCTACAAAGACCTAGTGTTCTGGTTATAGAGATAAATAAGCAAAGACAAACACAAATATCCATCACATGGCAAGAAGACATTTTTAAAAATATGTAATGGGGAAAATAGATGTATAATGAATTAAAAAGAAGAGGAAACTTGGAAATTATAGATCTAATAATTTATTTTAAAGTGCCAAAGATCAGCAGCATTCACCTGGCAATCAGAAAGCCTTGAGTACCTTCACGGGTCTGCTGCTGTCATGGCAGGTCAGTTAGCACTAAACTTTTGTCCAAGGAAACCAAATACTATCAGTCCACATCTTTAAAGCTGGCCCCCTGCTCCATTGCTTTACATTCAGGATATACAGCAGTCCTCCTTATCCAAAGTGATACATCCCAAATCCCTTAGTGGATACCTGAAACTGAAGAGAGTACCAAATCCTACATATGACTTTCCCCCTTAAGTATACATACCTATGATGAAGTCTTGTTGTACTGCCAAAGGACCGTAGTTCAAATCCACCAGTTGCTCCATGGGAGAAAGAAGGCAATCTCCTTGTATGTGGTTAACTGTCTCTGAAAACCTGCTGGATGGTCAGCTGTGGGTTGGTTCTGACTCAACGGTATGCAACAACAACAACAACGCATGATACAGTTTGATTCCCAAATTAGTCACAGCAAGAGGTTAGCAACAATTAACAATTAAATGGAACAATCATGAAGTTAAAATAGGATTACTTTAACATATGCATTGTGCTACTATGGTGGCTGATCTCATAACCAATGTAGAACCTACACAGAACCTACAACGTGGACAAAAGGGATGATTCACGTCCCACAGGGTGGTTTGAAATTTTATCACACTACTCAATATGGGCATACTTCAGGGATGTGTCCTATCTCTATACATTTTCTGTCTATATGCAGAACAGATTACCCAGGAGGCTGGACTCTATGAGGAGAAATGTGGCATCAGGATTGGAGAAAGACTCATCAGCAATATGTGTTAGGTAAATGACACAACCCTGCTTGCTGAAACTGAGGGGTACTTGAAGTACTTGATGCAGAAGATCAAGGACTGCAGCCTTTAATATGGATTTAAGCTCGACATCAGGGAAACAATGATTCTCACCACTATGTCAACTGGCAGCATTATGATAGTGAAGAGACTGAAATTGCTAACAGCTTTAATTTGCTTGGCTCTACAATTAACATTCTTGGTATTAGCAGCCAGGAAATTAAAAGACAAATTGCACTGGGAAAGTCTGCTGTCAGAGAAGAACAATGATGTCAGTCTGGAGACTAAGGTGTGCCTGATCCAGGCCATGGTCATTGCAATCATATGCTATGCATCAGAGAGCTGGGTATTGGCTAGGGATGATAGAATAATTGATGCCTTTGAGCTGTGGTGTTGGTGAAGAGTATTGAATATACCATGGACTGTTAGGAGAACAAACAGGTTCATCCTAGAGAGGGTGAAACCAGGCTGCTCTTGGAGGCAAGGATTCTGAATCTTCATCTGACCTACTTTGGACATGTTGCAAGGAAGGACTAGTCCTTAGGGAGGGACATCATGCTTGGGAGGATAGAGGGACAGAGCAAGAAAGGAAGACCCTCAATGAGATGGACTGACTCAGTGACTGGGGTAATGGGGGTAAGAGTATAGGAGACAATAAGATTGGCAAGGGATAGAACTGAGTTTATAGGGCTGTTGTACATAGGGTCACTATGAGTTGCAGGTGACTCAATGGCACATAACAATGGTAACATCTCAAAATGGCTTCTAATCTAAAACTTACGAATTGTCTGAGTCTGGAGTTTTCCATTTAATAGTTTCAGATTGAGGTTAACAGAAATCGTAGAAAGAAAACTCACAGATAAGGTGAGATTATTGTCCAGTGCTATCAAACAACTCAACTGACTCATAGTGACTTGGTGTACAACAAATTGAAACTATATATATACTTTTTTTAACTACATAGTCCCTCCTTGTTAAAGCAATATTTGAAAATCCTAGGGAACTGTGGTTGGCTCTTGAAGAGAGCATTGTGCGGCCAACTCAAAGGCAGCTGATTTGAATCTACTTCAGGAGATAGATGGGTAGTCTTCTTCCCTGGGACATAATAGCCTCTGGAAACGTGCTGGAGGGTCAGCTAGAAGTCAGTTCCAGCTACCTAGCAATGAGAGAGAGAGATTTGAAAAGCCTTTTCCCAAGATGGGAATGTTTAAAGACATTATTGCTTTTTCTTGTCGTTGTTGTTGTAGTGTACTGTAGAGTCAGAACCGACCCATAGCTGACCCTCTGGTGGATTTCCAGAGGCAGTTACTTGCATGGGGGGAGATAGTCCATTCTTCTCCCACGGAGCAGCTGGTAAGCTCAAACTGCATGCCTTCTGGATTGCAGCGCTTTTTCTTGCTTTTTCATGTCATCAATGAGATCATATTTAAATAGGATAGACTGAAGCGATGCCTTTGAATTGTGGTGTTGGAGAACAGCACTGAATATCCCATGGACTGCCAGAAGAACCAACAGATGTCTTGGAGAATAGGCCACAAGGGTGCTCCTTAAAGAAAAAGATAGTGAAACTTCATCTCACATATTTTTGAGCATGTAATTAGGAAGAAGAGCTAGCTTTTGGAAAAGAACATCATGCTTGGAAAGGTGAAGGGTCAGTTAAAGAGAAGACCTTCAGAAAGATGGATTGACACAGTGACGGCAGCAATGGGCTCGAGTACATTGGAGATGATAAGGCTGACAAAGGCAGGGCAGGGTTCAGACCTGTTGTTCAGAGGGTCAGTAGGAGCTGCAGTTGACTCGATAGCACATAGGCACAACAGCATAGTTCTTCTGGTGGGTGGGTACCCTGGCATAAGCACACAGCTATTTGGAAATGACCATAAAATCAGACCTTAAATAATAAAAGCCACAAAGATGCTAAATTTAGAAGAGGAGGAATTCTATAAAATTGCTAATAGAAATTAACATTTCCTCTACTTGTTTAAAAAAAAAAGTATCACTGTGATACAAATATCAGAGTGGAAACATGAATACTCAATTTTATCTATTAAATGGTTGTATTTTGTATTGCAAATATTAATAAAAGGTCAGTTGCTTTGAAGGAAGGTAAAAGTAGTAAAATTAAGGGTCTATGTTCTAATGAAGGAGAGAAACATAAACACAAGTGAATATACTGAGAACTATAACTATGTAGCAGCCTATAACTGTATTTTTTCTTATTTGGCCTTCACTGAAAATGAAGCAGGAAAGGCAGGTGTTAACTCTAATTACGGTTTGAGGAACTGAAGCTTAGAAAAATGAACTCAACCAGAGTCAAGTAACTATTGAGCCATGACTGGAGCCTCAGTTCTGAAAAAGCACTTAAAAAAGAGCTGAGGCAGCGTGAGGGAATGTGATTGAGGGAGGGGAAGATTGTGGGGAAGAAGGAGCACGTCTACGTCAGGGAGTAGGCTACACACGAGCTGCATCCTGGCTTCAGATGCGCAGACATGAGGTAACAGGAGAATAATAGAGCATAGTCATATTCTCTAGAGCAGAGTCATCACAGAAAAATGAGGGCTAAGGAGGACAGAGAAAACTAGACACATGGAAAACACAGGTTGGCTGGGGACCAGTGATGAAGCTGTTAATGATGGAATATTTAGAGATCAGTATGAGATCCCATGGGATGATTAGGAGCCCTGGTGGTGTAATTTTTTCATTGTTGGGCTGTGCTCCAAAAGGTCAGGAGTTCAAATCTACCAGCTGTTCTGTGGTTAAAAATGAGGCAATCTTCTGTAAGGGTTTATAGCCTCAGACACACAATGGCAGGTCTCCATGGGATGGAAGCAGCTCCATGGCAATGGATGGTTTAGGAAGTTATAAAGAGTCACTAGTGGCCTACTTACTCCACAGGGAGTTGCCCTGCTAATCCAGCTGCTATGCCTCTCTGGCTGTTCAAATCCGCCAGTAGTTACTACTAGCAGGCCACCTCCTCCTGTATGATTTACAGCCTTAGAAACCCAAAGGAGGGCCATCTAGGAGTTGATTCTGATTCCATGGCAGTGAATTTTTTTTAAAGGTTGCCTCAAACTGTTAAGTGCTTGTCTCCTAGAAGAATAGTTGGTTTGAATGTATGAGGTGCCTCAGAAGAAAGGTCTTCCAAAAGGTCACAGCCAGGAAGGTCCGGTGCGGTTCCACCCTGAAATGCGTCAGGTCACACCAGAAGTCAGAGTCAAGTGGGTAGCAACTCGTTTGATCTTCTGGAGGGAGCAGCTGATAAGACAGTGGAGGCTCAGTGGTAGAATCAGGCTGTGAACTGGTTCAAACCAGGTCTGTCACTGTTGGTCCAGCCAAATTCAGCCCTGAATTTGTAACCTATTATTAATAAGAACAGGGAAACTTAAAGGTTGTAGTCCTGGAATGAGATGCTCAGAAGAGGCATAGTGAGCCGTTTTAGGAGCCTGACATGATATTGGATTACTACCAAGACTGTAGAGTGGCAAATTCAAATCAGCAAGATGACCTCCATCTTTGAGTGGGGCACAGATATTTCTAAATCAAGAGTTTTGGTTGCTATGCAACACACACACACACTGCTCTTGTTTTTAAAGAGGGACATTATGTTTTTAGCTCGGCATAGACTCATCATTTTCCCTTTTAAGGTACACCCATATTTTACCAACACAGGTCCATTCTAATTTCCTTTTGCTGATCAAAACTGAAACAGAAATTCCGTGTACAATTCTCACCTTCCTTGAAGGTAGATCCCATTTGATTCCTGGCCAATGTACTTCATATGCAGCTACCATCAGTCAGTGAGAGATCACATGTTGCTACGATGTTGGGAATGTTTCAGTGGAGCCTCCAGACTCCAATTGTAGGAATAAAAACCTGACGTGTCACACTGTGTGTGTTGTTGTTGTGTGCTGTCAATTTGGAACTGACTCATAGCTCACCCTCCAGCAAGTTTCCAGAGGCTGTAAATCACACAGAAGAACGTTGCCCATCTTTCTCCCATGAAGCCGCTGGTGGACTGGAACCACCTGTCCTTAGATTGGCAAAGCAACTCCTAACCCACTAGACCACCAGAGACCCTTTATTAGGTACATGTTGTTTTATTGTTATGTGCCATAGAATGGGAACCAACAAATAGCTGACCCTCTGGTGGGTTTTCAGAGGCTAAAAGTTGCATGAGAGGAGACTGTCCATCTTTCTCCCATGGAGCAGCTAATGAATTCGAACCTCATGATTTGAGGTTGTCAGCATTATTCCTTACCTCTAAGCCACTAGAGTCTGTTATGTAAATGGTCATCATGAATCAGGAACCAGCTTAAGAGCAGCTACCATAACAGGAGGTTATTGACAGACTTTGTCTCCTTGTGGGCTTGCCTTGTTAAGGTGAGAAGTTCATTGGAACAGTTCAAGAAGATGCCTGATCAGTTTTAGGGAAAGAGACCTTTGGTAGGAAAGAGATAGGAATCCTGAGAAAGAATGCAGAGATGCAGCAGAGTAGAGGTGGAGACATCTGCTGACGCTCCACCTTCAGTTTTAATCACAGGTGCACAGAGTTCTCTGACTCAGCCCTGCCGGATGATCAGGCTGAAATCACCAAACAAACTTGTTCCAGCTGATGGATGGTGGGAAACATGCCTGAGAACTGAATGAAAGCCAGCTGAAGAAACAGACTTGTACCGTGGCGATTTCCTGAGTGTGGTGCTCCCCTGAGTGGTGACCGGGCTGAGGTGCGGAGCCGGAAGGGAGGGCCGTCCCTCCATCTTCGGCAGGGCTGGCTTCTCACTCACTGCTTTCCAGTGGTGAGAAATGTTTGCCTTATTTCTTTCCTGCAGTCTTTTGTGCCAAAATGAGATGAGGTGAGCACTGGGGAAGGAAGCCGGAGAGGAGATGGGGGTCACTTCTGAAGAAGGTCAGGGAAACTCCCATCCAGCTCCAGGCTCTTGAGGACCAAATTTACACCAGAAAACAGATGTGAAAGCCTTGAACTCCCTTGAGCAAGAGCCTGGCTGCCCTCGGTGGTAGCCTTAAAGTCTGGAGATAGAATAAGTACAGAAGCACTGAAGTAAGCAATTGGCAATAAAAATGAAAACTGAAAAATGGAATCCATAAGAGAAATGAGAATGACTGTATCAAGTGTGAAGAATGAGAAATGTCAAAGCACTTGATCATTTGTCGACCAACAGACATTGTGAAGATGGAAGGTTCCACCATTCTCTTTCTGTCTCCCTTTCTAGTGTCACTAGATCTAGGAGCATGAGGAGTTTATCATTTTGATGTTGCATTGTAACTAAAAGTAAGGCTTAGAAATACAGAATCCACTGTAAGGATTATAAACACAGCAGTAGGATTTTGCCATCTGGAATATGATGTCAAATTGCCATTCTCTAAGCATTTTAATTTTATACATTAAAAGCAATCATTTAATTAAGTCATCTGAATTTCATATTCACAACATTTAATGTGCACCTGCCATGTGAAAAGTACTTGTCTAGGTACTATTTATAAAATTAAAACCAACTATTCAGTAAAATACACACACACACACACACAAAAAAAACTGTGGCCCACATGCCCTGTGAAGGCCTGTTAAAAGCAGGCAGCAGGCCCAAGAAAATATATTTCCTTTGAATTTCACAGACAGTTGAATTTGAGGATGAAAACCAAGAGTATTTGTGTTGAGCCACTATGTGTATCCTCTTAAACTGTTGAGGTGGAGAACAGAAGATGGAACCAGAATAAGGAGATAGAGAATAAATGTGTGTGTGACCTGATTGTTTAAGGGTCCAAAGGTGTTTGTTTGTTTGTTTTTTAATTGACTACAAATACTGCAGGTATTTGCAAAACTCTTTGAAATAATAAAGAATTTTAAGATTTTAAACATTGAATTCATGCCTGTGTTTGCGCTCAGCCCCCCCATACATTAATAAAGAAGCTTAGTAGTGTTTTATATTTCTAGAAATGCAGTCTAACTTGCCTTGCTTGCCAGACCTTATCTTCAGTTGCCAACCATATGGTTACTAATGTACATTTCCAACTGTTAATATTGAATAAAAAGGTAGAAAATTATGTTATAACCCAGATTGGAATTCCTGAAGAACTTCCAGCTGTGCCTATCAGCACAAGAGAGGAAGACCTCGGATGAGATGGAGTGATACAGTAACTGGGCCAATGAGGGTAGGTGTGTCGAAGTCAGTGAGACTGGTTCAGGACAGGGCAGGCTTCAGAGCAGCTGTACATACGGTCACTATGAGTCACGGGCAATTCAATGGCACATAACAACAAGACCATGAAGCTCTTATCTGAATGGAACAAGGAAACATGGTTTAAAATCAGGAAGGATGTGCCTCCTCAGGGGTGTATTCTTTCTCCATCTTAATCTGTATGCTGAGCAAATTCCTGAAGCCAGACCCTGTGAAAAAGAATGTGGCACTAAAATGGGAGAAAGACTCATCAGCCATCTGCACTTATGCAGATGACGCAGCCTTGCTTGCTGAAAGCCAAGGGGACCTGAAGCACTTGTTGCAGTGTGAGGATGGCACAGGATGATAGTGCAGGGTTCAGATCTGCTGTTCATAGGGTCACTATGGGTCGTACTCAACTTGATGGCACCTAACAACATCAACTACTACAACATTGCTTTGTGCAAGTCTGTTGTCAGAGAAGTCTCCAAAATACTAAAGAGAAGTAATGTCAGTTTGAAAACTAAGGTGAGCTTGATTCAGGACATGGACTTTTCAATTACTTGCTATGCATCTGAGTACTGGACAATGAATAAGGATGGTAGAAGAAAGTGATGCCTTTGAATTGTGGTGCTGGAGAGGAGCACTATATCCCATGGCCTGCCAGAAGGACGAACAGGTATGTCTTGGGAAGGTAAAGCCAGAGTGCTCCTTAGAGGCAACAATAACAAAGCTTTGTCTCTCATACCTTACAAATGTTAGGAGAAGCTATTCCTTGAAAAACTGTATCATGTTTGGCAGGGTGGAGGGTTTGACACGCAGCAATAGGCTCCAGTGTGTCAAAAATGGTGAGGTGGAACCAGATAGGAGAGGATTCAGATCTGTTTGTTGTTCACAGGGTCACTATGAGTCATACTCAACAGCTACTGAGAACAACAACAGACCACATGACAGGGACCTCTGGTCATAAAGAGTTGTGCTGCTAGCCAAAAGGCGCGTAGTTTGAAGCCATTAGCTGCTCCGTAAGAGAATGATAGACGATCTCCTCCTGTGTGATTTATAGCATTGGAAAAACTCACCAGCGGGTCAATTGTGAGTTGGTTCTCATTTGATGGTACTTAACAACAACAGACCACACACAGGGCAGCCCCAATTTGGCATCTACATTCTACAGAAAAAGTACCTGAGATGCAGCTGTATGTGTGAATCATAGACTAATAGCAACATAGTGTGTGCATGTGTTGGCTGCTTTTCTTTTACTCATCTTTTATGTTATGAAAGTAATGCATGATTGTTGCAGAGAAATTAGACAATAAAAATAAGCAAGAATGGAAAAAAAACCCCACATGTATATCCAAGTATATATGTATAAACATATTTAGAAAATTTGTCAACATTAAAATGGTCACTGTTAGGTGCTTGGATGATATGTAATTCTTTTCTCACTGTTCTCTGTTATCTAGTTTTTCTACAAGACATATACATTACATGTATAATGTTGTTATGTGCCATTGAGTCAACTATGACTCATAGTGACCCCATGAACAGTAGCTCTGAATCCTGTCATATCCTAAGCCAACCTCACTATATCTGACACAGCTTGCTTCCATTTGCCACAGACTCTGTATCAAATCATCTCATCCAGGGTCTTCCTCTCTTCTGCTGACCCGCTACTCTTCCAAGCATGATGTCCCTCTGCTAGGACTGGTCCCTCATGGCAACAAGTCCAAAGTAGGTGAGACAGAGTTTCACAATCCTTCCCTCCAAGGAGCAACCTGGTTTCACCCTCTCCAGGACAAAACTGTTTGTTCTTTTAGCAGTCCATGATATTTTTCAATACTCTTCTCCAGCACCACGATTCAAAGGCATTGATTCTTCTTCTGTCATCCTTAGTCCAACCCTCAGATGCATAGCAAGTAATTGGGAAGACAATTGCTTGGGTCAGGTACAGCTTAGTCACTAGACTGACATCATTGCTCCTTAAGCACTCTGAAGAGATCTCTGATAGCAGACTTTCTCAAAGGAGCTCATCTTTTGATTTCCTAACTGCTGGTGCCAAGAGTTTTGTTTGAATAAGAAAAACATCCCCCCAACTATGTTACTCTATACTGTATATTCTATAACTGTGTTATTCTTGAATAAAACTATTCTTATTCATAACTTCATTTATCATACAACAAAATTTGGTAA
>NW_006399832.1:6020572-6021217 GCF_000299155.1 Elephantulus edwardii
AGCAAGATTCTACTGAAGATTATCCAAAAACGACTGGAACAGCACATCAGCAGAGAATTGCCAGAAGTCCAAGCTGGGTTTAGAAGGGGTTGTGGGGCTTCAGAGTTTATCTTCCATTGTCCGACCCATGATCTGACAGCTTGTATCTGAAGTTTTCTTGGTTTCTGTGATTCCGAACTCGTCAACTGCTGAAAATTGTTTTATGCTGTGTCCAGTGTCTCTTAAGGAAATATGGGTATTTCAAGAAGTCTTTGTCTTACTCTGAGGATCTCCCAGTCCAGTTCAAGATAGAACTGGTCAGCTTTCTATATCACCGTGAAGGTGGAACATTTTACCTGCTGCACCCCAGGTTCCCAAGGCCTCTGGGTGTTTAGATTGCTGTGGCTGGATTTTGTTTGTATAGTTCTGTGTCGCTACTGGAGAGAGGCAAGTCCAGTAGTCTATCCCATCGAAGTTCCCCAATTTCTAATTTTAAAACATGAACTTAATAGTTTCATTAGAGTGTTAGTGTGCAGTAAAATTCAACTTAGGAGGAACTGAAAAAAAAAAAAAGAAGGGGTCGTGGTACTAGGGATATTGTAGCTGATGTTAGATGGATCTTAGCTGAAAGCAGAGAATACCAGAAGAATGTCTATCTGTGTTTCA
>NW_006399832.1:6021702-6026572 GCF_000299155.1 Elephantulus edwardii
TGTGATGGGAAAGTCTGCTGTTAGGGACCTCTCCAAAGTACTGAAGAGCAATGGTGTTACTCTGGAGACTAAGATGCATCTGATACAGGCCATGGTCTTTGCAATCACTTGTTATGCATCAGAGTTGGACAATGAGTAGGGAGGATAGAGGGAGAATTGATGCCTTTGAGCTGTGGTGCTGGAGAAGAGTATTGGGTGTACCACGGACTGCCAAGAAAACAAACAGATTCATCCTAGAGAGGATTAAACCAAGCTTTTCCTTGGAGGCAAGGATTCTGGGGCTTCGTCTGACATACTTTGGACATGTTGTAAGGAGAGACCAGTCCTTGGAGAGGGACATCTTGCTTGGAAAGGTGGAGGGACAGCGCAGGAGGGGAAGACCCTCTATGAGGTGGGTTAATTCAGTGACTGGGGTAATCAGGATGGGTGTGTTAGAGACAGTGTGACTGACACAGGACAGAGCAGAGTTTAGGGCTGTTGTACATAGTGTCGCTATTAGTCACAAGTGACTTGACGGGACATAACAACAACAAATATTCACATAATGAAAACTCTTATTTTTGTTTTCCTTTAATTTTTTTTTCCTGCAAGAGGCATGTACTCTGGACATGTTATCAGTAGGGACCAGTCCATGAAGAAGGACATCATGCTTGGCATTAGTAAACAGGAGGAAGACCTTTAACAAAATTGATCGGCTGCAACAATGGGCTCAAACATTCAATGGCTGTGAGGATGGTTCAGGGTCGGCAGCGTTTCGATCTGTTGAACATATGATCCCTATTAGTTAAAATCAACTCAATGGCACAAAACAACAACACAAACACAAGTGGTATTGCTGGGCCATAGGATCAGTAGATGTTAAAGATTTCAATGCAAATCACTAAATTGCCCTCCAGAAAAGCCTTTTCAAACCTGAGCCACCGTAGGCTTTGACTCTCACCTTTAGGGATATAACCATCTTGGTTTTGGTGATGTATTTGCATATGGAAGTGATAGCCTTGTGTGAACCTGGCTGTTATTGATAGACTCACTTAAACCTTGGGAGCAAATTGCTTTAGTCTTTATGGCAAGCCTCTGTCAATTAACGGCTATCATCTATAAACAAATTTTAGATCAGTGTCCAATATACTCAGGACTATAACAGAATAAAAAAGCAAGGCAGAAAAGCAGAATTTTTAAATTTGTGTAACTTATCATTCAGAAAGCTTAGAAAGATTCATGGATAGATAGTGGTCTACTTAGAGGGGGGAAAGGTCCAGAAGACACAATACTGGATTTCTATCCTAGTCCTTTTACAACCATGAATATGATCTGTGCTTCTATGTTCTAAATGAGCATTCTTAAATTTGAAATGGGTTGTTGAGGGAGATTAAACTCAATTCAATATTTGCTTTCAAAGGGCCTATCTGTATTTAACATTTTTTAAGTCATGGTACAAACCAACATTGGTTTTGAGGTCATGAACACTCAAGATTGAAATTCCAATCCTGTCCTTTCCTATACTCACCACAAATTTCCTTCACCTATCTGAACTTCAGTTTCTTCATCTGTACTTATTCAAATCTCATAGGGATACAGTAAATAGAAATGAAATGTTTAAAGCAGCTAAGGACAATAAGAGGGTGAAACCAAGTTCCTCCTTGGAGGCTGGATTTCAGAAGCTCCTTCTCACATACTTTGGGCACGTGGCCAGGAGGGACCAGTCCTGGAAGAAGGATATCATGCTCAGAAGGATTGAGGGACAGCGTAGGAGAAGATGACCCCGGATGAGATGAATTGATACAGTAACTGGGGCAATGGGGTACCTGGGTCGGAGTCAGAGAGACTTCTCAGGACAGGGCAGGCTTCAGAGCTGGTGTACTTAGGGCTGCCATAAGTCACAGATGACTCGACAGCACATAACAACAGGGACATCAGCTACAGTCTTCTGGTGTCTTGGTGGTAAGGAGTTGTGCTGTCAACCCAAAGGCATGTGGGTAGAATCCATTAGCCGCTCAGCAGGAGAAAGATGGGAAATCTCCTCCTGTATCATTTACAGCCTCTGAAAACCCAGTGGAGGGTCAGATATGAGTCAGTTCTCTCTTGACAACAACAAAGACAACAACTAGCCCCTTGGTGGTATTCAGTAAATGCTTAATGAATTGATAAATTGAAGTTCTCAGTAGCTTCTTCTTTGCTTAGATTTTAGTTTCTTTCTGAGGAGGTTCTGCTTACTCATTGAACTTAGTGCTATCGGGAATTGTGCTATTTAGTTTGTTGTTTATTGTCTGTCTCTCCATCAGTGTAAACATTGTCAGGGTAGAGAAAGGGTCTGGTTTACCAGCTGCCTCACCAGGCTCTAGAACTGTGCCTGGCTTGCAGATCATGTTGCCACATCCATTTTTGTGGTAATGAATTGCTCATATTCTTCCCAGTGAACCAGCTTTCTGACCTGGAAACCTTATGAGACTGGAAGAACTATGAAAGAGGGAACAGGTTCAGGACACTCCTCACCCTCTTGCCCTTCCACACTGTCACTGGTCTGTGCTTGGTTCCAGCCATCCTCCGTTACCTGAAGATGGACGGGAAGATTCATTTGGTGGTTTTCAACAACCTGCAGCTGGCTGATGGGAAGCGGCACAGGGTCCTGCTGAGACTGACCAATCTGCAGCGAGGAGCTGGCTCCGTCGAGCTCTACCTCGACTGCACCCAAGTGGATTCCATTCATAATCTCCCCAGAGCCTTCTCCAGCTTCTCCCAGAGCCCCGAGTCCATGGAATTGAGGACTTTCCAGAGGAGGGCACAGGTAGGAACCAGTAAGATCGTTTTGTAAAGTAGAAAGATGGGATGTCAGGGAACAGAATATGTTACTGAAAATATTCCACTCTGTCGTCAGCGGTCTAAGCTCTGGTTGCATGTTACAACTTGTTGTTTGTTGTTGTTGTTATGTGCCATCGAGTCGTTTCCGACTCATAGCGACCCTATGCACAACAGCTCTAAACCCTGCTCTATCCTGCGCCAACCGCACCGCCTCTGACACACCCATCCCGATTACCCCAGTCACCGAATCAATCCATCTCATAGAGGGTCTTCCCCTCCTGCGCTGTCCCTCCACCCTCCCAAGCATGATGTCCCTCTCCAAGGACCTGTCACTCCTGGCAACATGTCCAAAGTATGTCAGACAAAGCCCCAGAATCCTAAAGGAACTTAAAAAAAAATGGCTACAGGGTTTATTCCCAAAACCAATTGGATTAGAATGGGTTGGCGTAAAGCATCAGGATTTTCTTAGTACTGATTCTAATGTGAAGTGAAAACTGAATTTTTGCTTTAAATGACAGTTGTTTGGTTACAGTTGTAACTCTAGAAATGAAATTGCAAAAGTAAAAATATCTTCCACAGGTGATAGCACTCACTTTTTTTATATTGTTCCAATATTTCTACTATGTGTCAGGCAAGAAGACCCAGTCTCTCAATGATTAAGTGCTTGGCTGCAAACTAAAAAGTTGCCTGTTCAGACCTACCAGCTGCTCCAGAGAGGAGCAATGAGGCAATGCTTCCATAAAGGTTTACTGTCTTGAAAAACCTATGAAGATTTTCTATAGAGTCACTGAGTTAAGAGTCAACAGACCGTGGTTTTTTTGGTTATGTGTCAGGCCCAAACCAAAACCCAAATTTCCTGCCATCTAATGGAGTCCACCTTGGAGTGAGCCTCTACCGCATTCCCAAGGCTACAAATCTTTATGGGACCTCAGGAGGACTGGTAGATTTAAACTGATGGTTTTAGGGTTGACAGTGTCACTCGTAATGCACTACACCACCAGAGTTCCTTACTAAGGAGACAGCAGAGGGCAAGCCAGTCACAGCCCTTCCTCCCTGGCGCTTGCTGTCTGCTGGCCAATGTAGTTCTTACAAGAGCACATGTTGTGTATATCTTAGTTAAACTGAAAAGTACAATTCTCCTGAAAATGCTTAGCATGCTCATTTTTAAAACAGTAATGATGACTTTTGTTGACAGTGTTGGGGGTTTTTTCAGTTCTGTATACCCGTAATAAAGAAAAGTAAGTTACAAACCAAAGGAGTGAGAAAATTGATTTGGGGGCTAGTAATGAATGATTAATACCAACCAACAGTGTACACATACCACCTACCTAATAATGATAAAGTATACTGTTTATTAGTTCTTATATCCCAGGAAAAGTCAGAAGTTTTCTAAGACTTGGAGCCAAATATTCTAATACAAAAACTACTCAAAGTTGGGATCAATATTTTCTTTATTACAGTTTTGAACCCCATAAACAAATTCCAGGTAATTTATAAGAGGCTCTTGCCATGAAACAACTCGCTTACTTTGAAGAAAAACAGCCCCCCCCCCTTTTTTTTTTCATTTTGATGAACTCTAGGCCAAGGTGAATGCCAGCTTTCTCCTATTTCCATTTCCCTATTTGTTTCTGTCAAAAGGCCTGGTAGACATTAGGAAAAATGTGAGCTCACAAAATTATGTAAGACAGCAGATTCCAAGTATATGAAAAGGGTATGCAAAATATGCAAGTGTGTTTGCTTTTAAAGTGATGCCAGCAGTGTGTGGTAAGAATCTGATTTCTCCAGGATTCTTTGGAGGAGCTGAAGCTGGTGGTGAGAGGCTCACTGATCCAGGTGGCCAGCCTGCAGGACTGCTTCCTACAGCAGAGTGAGCCGCTGCCCACCACAAGCACAGGTATGGACTGAGGGCCATTGGGCCACTTTTCACAGTACAAACTCAAAGCCTCCAATGAGTTAGTTCTTATTACCAAAAGGCTGTCAGCAGAACAGCCTGACAGAATGTATTTAGAAAAAAAAAGAAAGAAAGAAAGAAATCAGGCTCTTACAGTAGGTATATTGGGTGTGCTCATTA
>NW_006399832.1:6026672-6027417 GCF_000299155.1 Elephantulus edwardii
AGAGAGAGAGAGAGAGAGAGAGACAGAGAGAGAGAGACAGAGAGAGAGACTCTCCTGTTTCTAAGGCTGTAAATCTTTTTTCTTTTTAATTTTTTATTTTATTATTAATTTTTAATTTAAGAGTTCCTTGCTCTCTGTTGGATCCTGATGGAAAGCAAAGCATACCAGAAGAATCTCTATTTGTGCTATATTGAGTATGCAAAGGTATTTGACTGTGTGGCTCATAACAAATTATAGCTAACATTGAGAAGAATGGGAATTCCTGAATACTTAATTGTGAAAAACCAGTACCTAGACCAAAAGACTATTGTTTGAGCAAAACAAGGGAACACAACATGGTTTAAAATTAGAAAAGGTGTCCATCAGAGTTAAGAGTTATATATTTTCTCCATATGTATTTAATTTTTATGCATAGATTACTCAAGAAGGTGCACTCTGAAGAAGAATGTAGCATCATGCTTAGAGAATTCATGATAGAGAAAGAAACATCATGCTTGGGATGGTGGAGTGATGGTGAAGGAGAGGAAGACATTCCCTCAACCAGATGAATTGACACAGTGACTATAGCAATGATCTTGAGGGTCTCAGAGATTGTGAGGACAGCACAGGATAGGACAGGGTTCAGATCTGTTGTTCACAGGGTCACTGTGACTTGTACTCAACTCAGTGGTACCTAATAACAGCAACAATAATGCACTAAACTTAAGAAACACTGGTCACAGCATAAGGAATTGTCAGTAGGTGA
>NW_006399832.1:6027596-6042638 GCF_000299155.1 Elephantulus edwardii
TTTTTTTTAAAAGCTGTTAATCTAAGAGTTCCGTTGGCCTACAGGCTAGAAAGTGGGCTACCCTTTCAAAGGCAGACAGTTCAAATCCACCGGCTGTTCTGCAAAGAGAGACAGACAATCTCCCCTCTACCCCATGTGGTTTAAAACCTCTGAAAACCTGCTGGAGGGTCAGCTATGAGTCAGCTCTGACTTGATGGCAGAGGGGGTTTTGTGTTGATTTGGTTTTTTTTAAAGTCTTATTCCAAAGGGCAGGGCAGAGAACTGTTTCTTTGCACTTGAATCCCCTAAATGGCATAAATATTGGGGTAAAAGTTTCTAGGTTAAGCACTTGGCTGTTAATCCAAAGGCTGAAGTTTCAAATCTACCCTGAGGTTCCGTAAAAGATCTGATAATCTACATCTAAGGAATCAGCCATTGAAAACCTAGTGGAGTACAGTTCTGCTTTGGTATGGAAAGCCTCTGTGAGTTGGAGTTGACTAGATTACAGGAAGGTTTCTTTTAATAACTGATGAGACTTTGGACTAATGAGACCATGGCATCTATCTCAGAATCATAATCTTTTGGGGAAATTAAACAGAACAATTTCAATTTCAATTCAGATACCTTAAATTTTTTTAAAGAAAAATTTCATAATTCTCTGGGAGAGTAATTTTCTTTTGAATCACTATAGAAATGTCTTTCACTGATTAAATTCCCTATGTTGTTTTTGTGTATTGTCAAGCTGGAATCAACTTAGACTTAACCCTCCAACAGATTTTCAGAGGCTGAAAATCACACAGGAGATTGCCCATCTTTCTCCCATGCAGCAGGTGGTGGATTTGAACTTTATTCTTTTGGGTTGGCAGCACAACTCCTTTACCATGAGACCACCAGAGCTCCATTGAATGCCCTTACATGTTGTTATTCCTACAGGAGACTTTAATCGGCAGTTCTTGGGGCAAATGACACAACTGAATCACCTGCTGTCTGAGGTGAAGGATCTTCTAAGACAACAGGTAACAGGACATATCAGACAAGCTCCAATCTTTTCAGAGCAGTCTTTGCACCTGCTGGTTTAGCTGAGTTGCAGGCCTTCAGAAACAGAGAGAAGAACCTGGCTCAGACCTCAGATTGCCTCACACAATCCACTACCTCAGGGTTCTGCTAGAAAGTTCTAGAACGGGAAAACCATCTGGTGCTAAACACACCAAACGCTGCTTCCAACTCTAAGGGGTGTTTCATAGCTAGCTACCCGTGGATTATGTTACTTCAGGGTTATACGTTATGTACTCTTCCTCCTCAATCTTTTTTATTCCTCCCCTTTCTCATTTTTAAAGGTCAAGGAAACATCATTTTTGCGCAACACCATAGCTGAATGCCAAGCTTGCGGTAAGTGCTTTTCTAGTAACTGATTGATTTCAAGTCAGATGAGCTGACACAGACTGATGAAGGTCCTGCGGTGAGGCGGCTTCGCTTCTGGAGGGTCAGAGCTGGAGGCAGTAGAAAGAGGAGTTCATTTGGAACACAAATCTTATTTAGTATCAAGTCTCTCTTTCTGGTTGTGATTAATCCTGTGAACGATTCTTTTTCCTAGGTCCTCTCAGTACACAGTCTCCAACCGTAAACACGTTTGTGCCCCCTGCGCCCCCAGCACCCCCTACATTCCAAACGACCCCAGTGCGCCGGTGTGACTCAAACTCATGTTTCCGAGGCGTCCGATGTACCGACACGAGGGACGGCTTTCAGTGTGGACCGTGTCCCCTGGGCTACACCGGAAACGGAATCACCTGTTCTGATATTGATGAGGTACAAGTTAAATTAGATGCAAAGGGGCTTCCGAAGTAGGATTTTCCCACATCCTACAGTTTATGGAAAAAGAAGCAAAGTTGACAGTTAAGAGATGATTTGAGTCATCCCTTCAGGCAAGTAGGAAAAAAAAATACTTCATTACGCCGAGCCATGAGACACAGTGAGCCATTGCTAGTTTTTATTAGGTGCTGTCAAGTAGATGCTGACTCATAGCAAGCCTGTGTCCAACAGAAGGAAACGCTGCTCAGCCCTGCATCGCCCTCATAATTGTTGCTAGGTTTGAGCCTTTCTTGCAGCCACCACGCCAGTCAGTCTCTCTCACTAAGGCTCTTTTGTGTCCAGCCTCTGCTTTATCGACATCACGGCGCTCCTCAGGGACTGCCCCTTCCAATAACATGCCCAAAATACTTGAGACAGAGCCTCCTCACTTTTTTGGTTGTACTTTTTCCAAAACAGAGTTACTCTTTCTAATGATAGTCCATACGATTTTCCATATTCTTTGCTAATACCATAATTCAAATGCATCAATTCTTTTTTTAGCATTGCTGATTCATTGTCCAGCTTTCACATACATATGAGATAACTGAAAATATCTCGCACTGGGTCAGACACACCTCCGTCCTCAAAGTGACATCTTTGTGCTTTGGGTTAGCTGCACAACGCTCTACAGAGTAGCCGGCCCAAGCTGGCATGCCATCTATGTTCTTTAATACTGGAAAGAAATCTTTGACAGCAGATTTTCTCAATTTAATCCTTCATTTGATTTCTTGACTGCAGTTTCCATGGGCATTGATTGTGAATCCAAGTAAAGTGAAATCCTTAAAAACAAACCAAAAAAAAAAAAAAAAAAAACCCCAACAACAACCCAACCTATCATTTTCCCCCATTTATTATGGTGGGGGGTTCACTTGTGAGGATTTTTGTTTCCTTTGTGTTGAGATATAATCTGTACTGAAGGATTTAATCTTCATCAGTCAGTGTTTGAAGTCCTCTTCACTTACGGTAAACAAGTTTGTGTCCATCTGGCATTGCAGGGTATTAATAGGGCTTTCTCTATTCCTGACACTGTGCTCCACTTCATATAATACATCTTTTAAGTTATTTGCTCAACAAACAGATTGGGTAAGTTTAGGGAAAGAACACACATTTGATGCAACTTTGCAGATTTAAAATTGTGCAATATCCCCTTATTCTCTTTAACCCACTACTTCTTGATCCATTGTAGATGGTCCACATGAGCACAATTCATTGTTCTGGAATTTCCATTTGTCTCAATGCTAACCATAACTTATTATGATCCACACAGTCAAATTCCTTTGTATATAGTCAATAAAACCCAAATAAATATCTTTCTGGTCTTCTCTGCTTTCAAACAAGATTCACCTGAGATCAACAATGATAGTCCTAGTTCACATTCGCTTCAGATTCCATGTTGAATTTCTGGTAATTCTCGGTTGTACCACTGCAACTGTTTTTTCATTGTATTCAAGAAAATCTTATGTGTGTGTGATATTAGTGATATTGTTCAATCATTTCCATATTCTGCTAGATCATCTTTCTTTGGAATGGACATGTATATGGATCTCTTCTAGTCAGGTGGCCAAAAACTGTCTCTAATTTCTTGTGGCAAATAGATAAGTGACAGCATCCAGTATTGCATCAATTCCTTCAATCCCTGCAGCTTGGGTTTGGTTTGTTTGTCATTTTTGCAGTTGTGTTTTTTGGCGATCTTTCTAACCAGTATCTTCAATGCAGCTTGTACATCTTCCTTCGTTGTCATTGTGTTTTCATCATATGATACCTCCTGAAATAATCGACCATTTGCCATTTCTTTTTAGTTCAATGATTACCTGTATTCATTCTTTGCATCTTGTTTTGATGCTTCCTGCAACATTCAATATTTTGCCCATGAAATACTTCAATATTCCCACCCAAGGCTTAAATTTTTTCATCAGATCTTTTAACTTGAGAAATACTGACCTGGTTCTTCCCCTTTAGCTCTTAACTCCAGTTCTTTGCACATTACATTATGACACTTTTCCTTCTCCAGCCATCCTTTGAAATCTTCTGTTTAACTCTTTGATGTCATTTCTTCTAGACACATTAGCTTTTCTGGATTCAAGAGCAAATTTTAGAATTATATATTACATCAATTACAGTATTTGTCTTTCTTTACTATGATCAATGAAAAGGAACCATCATGAGATGTGGGTGGGGAGATTTCTATGTCTCCACCTATTCTACTGTTTATGTTACTAGGGTCCTAAGATTTCTACTTTCACTCTGTCAACTGCATTGATTGCTTCTCTGTGTTATCTGTATACATTCTGTGTCACAAATTGTTCTTTCTATGCTTTCTGAACAGAACAGGGGAATACTGCATGGTTTAAACTCAAGAAAGGTGTATTTCAGAGTTATATCCTTTCTCTGTATCGATTCAATCTGTATGTTAAGCAAATGATTTTAGATGTTGAACTAAATGATAAAGAATGTGGCATTGAGATTGAAGAAAGTCTCATAAACAACCTTGTATGAAGAAAGTAAAGACTTGAAGCACTTATTGAAGAAAACTTGAGGACTATACCCTTCAACATGGATTATATCTCATCAAGAAAACATAAATCTTCATCACTGGACCAATAGGTCACATTATAATAGATGAAAAAAAGATTAATGTTGTCAATGATTTCACTTTACTTGGGCACACAATCAACATCCATGGTAGCAACAGTCAAGAAATAAAAAAATGTGTTGCATCAGGCAAATATAGTGCCAAGGGCCTCTTTAGAGTGCTTAAGAATAAGGATATCAGTTTCAAGACTAAGGTGCATGTAATTTAAGCTATGGTATTTTTCAGTTGCATCTGAAATTTGGGCAATGAATAAGGAAAATTTAAAAATAATTGATGTCTTTGAATTGTGTTGTTGACAAAAAGTTTTGCATATACCATGTGCTGCAAAAAACAAAACAAAACAAATCTATCTTGGAAGAAGTGCAACCAGGGTGCTCCTTAAAGGCAGTGAAGGTGAACTTACATCTATTCTTTGAGCATGTTGTCCAAGGGGCCAATCCTAAGGAAAAGATTCCATGCTGGGAAATTCAGAAGGTCAGCAAAAACCAGGAAGACCCTCAACAGGATGAACTGACACAGTGACCATTACAATGTCTCAGACGCAGTGGAGATCAGAGGATGGTGCAGGATATGTGGGAGGGTTCTGGCCTCTTTTTCTTAGGGTTGCTATGAGTTGTAGTCAACTAGACGGCACCTAACAACAACATGTTTTTCTTTGCAAATGTGAAAAGGGGAAGGCCCTGTTGAAAGGGCATATATGTCAAGGGTAATGACTGATTCCTTCCGTTTTCCTAAAGTAGAGGAGGAGAGGGGAATTCGACACCTGTTGGGGGCTCTAGGAACCTGTGAATCACAAGAAGTATCCAAGCATGAAACCAAAGACACACACACCAAGTACAAGCTGTTCGACCAGCCAGCAGAACCTCAGAAGGAGACTGTTCCAAAACATTCAGTTAAGCCATTTACTTGCCCAGATCCAAAGCAGCCTCCACAGCAGGTAGCGAGGCTGCCTACCGAATGTGCCTTGCCCTCCCACCCAGACCAATGAGGGCTGGAAGGAGAAATGGAAGTAAAAGGAGTGTGCAGGGGGCGTAAGCCCACACTGACACCCACAGACCCCTGTGGCTTCTGGAAAATTTGACAGATTGCTTCTCCAGCTAGTACACAATTAAGATGGTCTCTAGCAATCCCTGAATTGGAGAAACATCTGTACATATTTCATAGCACTACATCTGGTTTTTATCTGTAAGCTGGAATTTTCCTCTTTTCAAAGGTCAGGAAATGGTCATGTTTTTTACATTAGTTGGAGTTGGTGAAGGGGAAGTATCATAACCATCCTCCTAGAGTCCAAGAGCCTTGGAACAGCCATGGGCTTCACAGGGCAAGAGCGCCAGGGTGAATACTGATGGATAAAAATCTTTCTGAAATAATACCTTCCTTGCTTTATTTTCTTGAGAGCTTTTTTATTTGAATAGTTGGTTTGGTAATACCTCTGAATTCTCAGAGAGCTAGCATGTGGTTTAGGTGTACTGTCGATAAAGATTTAGAAATTCAGTTAAAATATCAAGGAGTTAACATGGATGTAACATTGAGTCCTTGTTGGCAGCAAAGAATCCACCAATAACCCAGAGTATATAAGTCAGAGATTCAACACATAACTCACTAATAGGATGTCTTTATTCACATGTCACATCTTTTATACCAAAAAAGAAAGAAAGATTAAATAGATGAGCAGCCATATATAAACAGAATGTGAAAATTAGAGAGTGTATTACTCATACGGTTAAAGACTTTGAGTGTGTGTGTGTGTTTTTCCCCCAGTGCAAATACAATCCCTGCTACCCAGGTGTGCGCTGTGTGAACTTGACTCCTGGCTTCAGATGTGATGCTTGCCCAGTGGGATTCACAGGTTCCATGGTGCAGGGTGTTGGCATCAGTTTTGCCAAGTCAAACAAGCAGGTAGGTGGAAGTTCCAGAGTTTCTGTTCATTTTTTTAATCGTAATTACCTGCAGAACAATTTGGGTTGCTTTCCACCTCTTCCGATAGAACCTATTACTTCCCTGAGGAGTCAGTGGCATATTGAATGTCAGGAAGCACAGCAGACAAATTAGGCAATTTTTCAACTCATTTCCAAGAATATGTTCGTAAATCTGGATGGGAGGAAACCGTCAAATGGGAATAATAGTGTATCACTGCAAAAACAGTGGATGGAGTAATATTGACGAAATGGTATCATTTCAGGCTTATTTTTGTTGGTGACCATCGAACATTTTGTTCAACAGAATAGCTAGAGAATCAGATAAACAAATAAAAGCTTTGCAGAATTAGGTCACTCTTAATAGAGTCATTGTTGCTGATCAATCACTGTTTTAGAGATGAGAGAGTTTCAAGAATAAAAATAACACCCTCAGGAAACCTACCCTTATTCTTATATAAGCTATAAATTGCCATAAAGCATTTGAGTACTTCCTGACAGTTTTCATTTATTTCCAAATGTTCTACTAGAGTCTGACCATTATTTAACTGACTGACTGTGAAATTCCTTCTGATGTTTTCAGCTCTTAGAAATAGTTGATCTATAAATATGTTTTACTACCTTAAGGAAATTAGTAGCTTTGAAGAAGGGCAAGAGTTCATTATTTCCTAGTTGCCTATCAAAGGAGTCTAGAGGACATCTTTTTTTTTTAATTTTTTTTTTTGCTAGAAAAGGGAGGCAAGCTAGACATACAGAAATGAGAAGGAGCCATTAGAGTAATGACCCAAAATCTGTCTTCGCTCCTCCAAAGGCAAAAATCTGTGACCAAGGAAAATAGACAAAATTAAATAGAAGGTGCTTTATGTAAGCTTGTGAGAACACTTTCCATTGGATTTTCAGTAACATGATAAACGGAACCACAGTTCAGAGCCACCTTCTTTAAATTAAGCAATACTTTATAGCATGTGCCAAGGTCAAAAGAAAGAAAATAAACTCTTTAGGTTCCATAAACAGAGAAGAAACTCAAAGCCAAAGCTATAAATGAAAGCTGATCCCACAGCTGCAAGATAGGAGTTGGGACTAAATACAGATCCTGTGATCTGGGAGTGGGGAGTGAGAGTGAAATTCTGTGTAGATTCAGAAGTTGTAATCTTAAACATTTAGGACAACCAAGGACCCCTGAGTAAAATGAAGAGTGTGGAAAAGCTACACTATTGCAAATGCATAGAAAAAAATAAAAAGTAGATTAGAGGTTACTAGATGCTGCAGTGAGAGGACAATGAAGAGTAATTCCTTAATGAATACAGATTTTTCTATTTAAGTCGATGAAGGAGTTTTAGAAACAGATGGTGGTGTTGGTTACATATATTGTGAATGTAATTAATGCTACTGAATAATACACTTAAAAGTATCATATAGTAAATTTTTTAATCTATATTGTGTTGCCACAATATTTTTTTATAAATTCTCAACCCATTGAAACATAATTTCAAAAACTTTGCTAACCCCAAGAAACAAGGAAGCTTGATTTCAGCTTTGAGACATGACTGAAAGGAAAATTACTCACAATAAATTAAAACTTCAAACTTGCATCACATGCTGATGCAAATCTATGTTACCAATATGATATAGAAATGTAAGCCAGAGTTAACACAAAGACCAGCTCCTGAGCAAACTCTCCAGAGTTCTGGTTGAAAGAATTCATACCAACTTTTAAGGATACTTTAGTTTACAGGATCATTGAATGCCCACAGGCAAAAGCATGACCCCTAAAGATAAGTTTATAAACAAAAATCAAAGTTTATATGAAGAATTACCAGCAAGGGACATGATAAATATGTTAAATGGGAAAGGAGATAAAAGAATGCATAGATACCATTATTAAAGCATAAAGCAAGACAAATTAGTTGCAGTTAACAAAGACTTTACAAACTGGAAGATAAATCTAAAGAAATCATGTAGAATACAGCAACAGCAAGAAAGATGGGTGGTGGGGAGTAATGAATGAAGTTAATGGTAATTTACACATCAATAGAAGACTAATTGTAAGAAAGTCCAATATTCTAACTGTAATTTCAAAAAAGAGAATGAAAAATTAGAAGAAGATTGGATAGCTGAGAATTTTTCCCAGTTAAAAAAATATTAAGAATATTCAGATAGTTGAAATATATTGAATCCAAAGGACAAGAAATTTTCTTGACTAAAATTACTGTAGGATAGATTAACTATAGAATTAATCTTTTCCGAATGACTTTTAATTGTTGTAAGTGTTGTTGTTGTTGTTAATGTGCCATTGAGTCACTGGCTGCTCATAGCGACCCTCTGTACAAAAGCCCTGAAATCTGCTCTATCGTGCCAACTTTACTGTCTCTGACACACCTTCCCTCATTAACCCAAGTCACCGAATCAATCCATCTCACTCGTGGTCTCCTTCTCTTTCTCTGTTCTTCCACCCTTCCAAGCATGATGTCCCTCTTCAGGGACTGGTTCCTCCTTGCAACATGCCCAAAGTATGTCAGACAAAGCTTCAGAATCTTTGCCTCCAAGAAGCAGCCTGGTTTCACCCTCTCTAGGATAAACCTGTTTGTTCTCCTAGCAGTCCATGATATATTCAACATTCTTCTCCAGCACCACAGCTCAAAGGCATCAATTATCATCCCTAGTCATTGTCCAGCTCTCTGACACATAGCAAGCAATTGCAAAGACTATTGGGCAACTGTTATTTGAAATCAGATTGACTACAGATTGATCCAAAAGCAGAGGGATGGTTAAAACAACTCTGAGATTAGCATTCTACCTGGAATTACATATATCTTCAAGCAAAACAGTCACAACAAAGAAAGTTTATTTATATTTCCATTTAAAAACAATCAAACTTTTCTGCACTAGGTCTGCACTGACATTGACGAGTGTCGAAATGGAGCGTGTGTTCTCAACTCTATCTGTATTAACACTTTGGTAAGTAGTTCTCACAGTTGTTTTCAAAGAGATGTGAAAATTATAACACCAAACATATATAAGCATACTATGTTTTATTTGGCATGACATATTTACCCAATCAAATGGCATAACGTGTTATATTTACAGAACAAGGATAAAATTTTGTGCTGAAAAAAATATTTCTCATGTGAGTAATTTCTAAATATTTCTATTTATTATATGCTAGTAATTTTAGAAATACTAAATTTGCTTTTTACATAAAAATTGTAACAGGGCTTTTAGGTAAGTAGTTATTGAATTAATGTCATTGTCACCTTGGTGTTTAAGAAAATATTAAAAACTTATCAATTTAAATACATATTTCGGAATAAACATTTTACTGATAATTGTATGATTTAATGGAAGAACGTATAACAGTCTACTTCTATGGGAGATTTGTGAACTTAAAAATCTTATAGAACAGTTCTGCTTTCTCCTCAAGGGTCACTACGAATCAGAACAGACTTGGTGACAATGGGGTGGGTTTGGTCATATGATCTCCAAATGGTCTTATTTATTTTCATTAAATTTTTCAGAAATTATTTCTATTGGATTGAAATGCTTAGCAATTTTTAGTTGCTCTCACTTATGCAAAGTCCATGAGTACAGGATGAAATTGATCTACAGGGTGTTTAAGGATCTTTTTATCATTTGTTCCTTTGGTTGGGAGGGGGCATGGCTGGTGAAAGATAGAGAAACGCCTTGTGAAAGAGTTAGCGAGAAAAGGAAAGAAGAAAGTGGAGAGAAATACCCTGGAAAACCAATCCTTTTGGCCCATTGCCAGCAGACAAAAAGTGCAACCCTCAGGTAGGCCTTTATTGGTTCCCAGTCTTTTGAGACTGGTGAGAGCCTAGCCCCACCTAGGGACCTATGGGGTTGGTTCCCCTGCATTTCTGAGGTGGGGGCTTCTTCTTGATGTAACCCCCTTTTTGGTTCCTACCAGAAGTCACCATATTACCTAGGTGCAACAGTTTTTGCCTTCCCTTCGTGTTTCCTCTGAGAAACTTTGGGGGTTTTTGCCCACTCCTATGAGAGTGGGAGAGAGAGAGAATGACCAAGTAGCAATTCTATGCCTTGACATTCACTGCTGACAGATAAAAAGCAAATCATCAGACCTGTCTTCCAAAGCACCTCTTGGAGTTCAAACCACCAATGTCTTAGCTAATAATTGACTGCTAACCATTTGCTCCACCCAGGGACTCATTGTTAGGTCATATTGAGTTGGCTGTAATTCATAAGAACCCCTCTACAACAGGACAAAACCCTGCCCTATTCTGTACTATCAATCATGATTTCCACTGTCCTTAAGTCTATTGTTACAGTCACTGTGTCACTCCATCTCACTGAAGGTCGACCTCTCCTTTCTGATGCTCCACTTTATGACTATTTTTCTAGGGGATTACCCCTCCTGACATCCTGCCCACAGTACGTGTAACAAAGACTCACCATCTTGCCTCTAAGGCGCACCCTAGCTGCACTCTTCCAAAACAGATTTTCTTGTTCTTTGGGTGGTCCATGGTATAGTCAATACTCTTTGCCAACACCATGATTCCAAGCCTTCAGTTCTTCAGTCTTCCTTTCTCATTGTCCAAATTTCACTTGTATACGAAGCAACTGAAAATACCGTGACATATCACTTCGTAGGTCTGTGATTTAAATAGTTAGAAGTATATTTTAAGTGTGTACATTTCTGTAAGCTGTTTGTAAGATGACAGATACAGCAGAAGTAGCCATCAATTAAAAAACTATTGGTTCCAGGGATGAGCCTGCTGCTAACTTACTATATGTTCCTAAGATTATTATTCAGTCTCTAGGTTCCTAGTTTCCTTGTACATAAAAGATCTTCACAAAAAATCAAGTCACTTAATACTTATAGTAAGCCAATGAATAGGCACTATTGCTTCTCCCATTTTACAGCTGATGAAACAGAGGGACCAAAAAGTCAAGTAACAAGGCTGGAGCCACACATCTCACAAGACTTTCAGTCTGTCTTAGCCACTTGCCTAGACCAGTAACCAAGAAGCAATAAACTAGTGTACGTTTCTAGTTGATGTAAATGGTAAATACACTCGCTTAACTAAAAAGGCAGTAATTTGCGTTCACCCAGAGGCCTTGTGGTCTGTTTGCCATTGTTGTTATGTGCCATCAAGTCACCTGTGACTCATAGCGACCCTCTGTACAACAGTTCTGAACCCTGCTCTATCCTGAGCCAATTATATCATGTCTGACACACCTACCCCATTACGCTAGTCACTAGGTCAATTCATCTTATCGAGGGTTGTCCTCTTTTGTGCTGTCAATCCACTCTTCCAAGCATAATGTACTACTCCAAGGATTGGTCCTTCCTTGCAGCAGGCCCAAAATATGTCAGATGGAACATCAGAATCCTTGCCTCCAAGAAACAGTCTGGTTTCACCCTCTCCAGGACAAACCGATATGTTCTCCTAGCAGTCCATGGTATGTATATTCAATACTCTTCTCTAGCACCACAGCTCAAAGCTCAAATTCTTCCTCTATCATCCCTAGTCATTGTTCAGCTTTCTGATGCATAGCATGCAATTTCAAAGTCCATGGCCTGGATCAGACACACCTTAATCTCCAGATTGTCATTGTTGCTCTTCAGTACTCTGGAGAGGACCCTGACAGCAGACTTTCCCAGTATAATTCATCTTTTGATTTCCTGGCTGCTGATACCAATAGAGTTAATTGTGCTTCTACTAAAAAAAAATCATCTATTTAAAGTCCTATGGAGCACAGACATATTTTGACACTTAGGAGGTCACCAAGAGTCAGACATCAGCTTAATGGCGATTGCCTCTTTTTCTTTCTTAATGCATATGCAAGCAAAATACTGCTGAAGATCATTCAAAAATGGCTGGAACAGTCCATAGATAAGGAACTTCCAGAAGTTCAAACAGGATTTAGATGAGGCTGTGGCACCAGGGATATTGCTGATGTCAGATAGATCCTGGCTGAAAGTAAGGAATGTCAGAAGAATGTCTGTGCTTTAAAGACTATGAAAAGGCTTTTGACTGTGTGGATCATGACAAGTTATGGCTGACATTGAAAATAATGGGAATCCCAGAGCACTTGACTGTACTCATGTGTAACCGATACCTGGATCAAGAGGCTGTTGTGCGAATGGAGCAGAATAGCACTGCATGGTTTAAAATTGAGAGTGTGTTAGGATTGTATTCTCTCTCCACACCTATTTAATCTGTATGCTGAGCAAATTATTTGAAAAGCTGCACTCTATGAAGAAGAAAATGGCATCAAGATCAGAGGAATACTCATTAATAACCTGTGCTACACAGTTGACACAACTTTACTTGCTGAAAGTAAAGAAGACTTGAAGCATTTGTTGCATAAGATCAAAGAATACTGCCTTCAATATGGATTGCATCGAGTATGTCAGGGTTGCGTTCTCTCTCCATATCTATTCAATCTGTATGCTGAGCAAATGATCTGAAAAGCTGGACTCTATGAGGAGAAATGTGACATCAGGATTGGATGGAGACTCATCAACAACCTGTGTTATGCAGATGACACAACCTTGCTCGAAGTAAGAAGGGTTTGAAGCACTTGTTGCAGAAAATCAAGGAATGCAACCTTTCGTATGGATTGCATCTCAATGTCAGGAAAACAAAGATTCTTACTACTAGACCAGTAGGCACTGTCCTGATGGACAGAGAGGAGATTGAAACTGTCAAAACTTCATCTTGCTTGGATCCACAATTAATACCCTTGATACTAGCAGTCAGGAAATAAGAAGACACATTGCACTGCAGTTAGGACTTTTCCAAATTATTGAGGAGTAGTAATGTCAGTTTGAAGAACAAGGTCATCTGATTCAGGACATATTCTTTCCAATTACTAGCTTTTAATCTGAGAGTTGGACAATAAATAAGGATGACAGAAAAAGAATTGATGACTTTGAGCTGTGGTGTTGGAGAAGAGCATTGAACAGCCCATGGATGGCAAAAAGAATGAACAGATATGGCTTGGAGAGGGTGTAGCCGTAGTGCTCTTTGGAGGCAAAAATGATGAGGCTTCATCTCACATACTTTGGGCATGTTGCTAGGAGGGACTATTCTTTGGAGAAGGACATGATACTGGGAAGGGTGGAGGGTGGGCAAAGGAGAGGAAGACCCAGGTGGATTGATATGGTGACTGCTGAAATAGGCTCTTGTTTGTCAAGAAGTATGAGGATGGCGCAGGATAAACAGGGTTCAGGTCTTTTGTTTATAGGGCACTGTGAGTCATGCTAAACTTGACGACACCGAGCAACGACAATTCAAAGGAAAGTAATTATAATGAATATAATGAGGTATGTATTTCCTGACCTCTATGTATAAGGCAGGTCTAGCATAAATTTTATACAGGTAATGCAGTATACATTGGAGGGAACCCCACTCACATGACAGTCTATAGAAAGGCTATGTCTGTGGCAGTCCTAAGAAGTTATTTCTAAATAAGCAGTCAAGAACAAATGCCTTTTTGACAAGCACTGTGGCAATGGGACAATTAGAACAGACTTTCAAGGAAAAAAAGAAAGAGAGAGGAACAAACGGGGGCGGGGGGGGGTAGAGAAAATAGTGTAACAATGAATGAATGGAAATAAAAATCTCTGTAAATGTTCATTAAAATTAATAAAATAAAATTTAAAGAAAAAGAACAAATGCCTTTTATCTGAAAGCTCTGGTATGTTACTTTTTGCTTTCATCCCTTCTCACAAAATTATTTGGCATAATTCAGTCCTATCAACAGTAAGTGGCTTCTTTGTACCAAGTTCTCAGCTAGGCACCTGGCAATATAAAAATGAATAAGTCATATCCTTCTCTCTCATTTGCTCACAGGCAAATAGTATGAAGATCAATATGGCACGTTATCCAAAACTATGAGAAATTTAGTTTTGCTCAAGTATAATTCCTAGAGCAAAAGTGAAAATAAATAGTTCTGTGGAGTCAAGTTTGGAAGATGTTTAGTTCATTCCTTTTGTGTTTATTGAGCAGTTACTCTGGCCTAGGTACTGTTCTGGGCTCTGGGTATTAAGCATAAGAAAAATAAAAATCTATGTCATTGGGAAACTTACATTGCAGTAGATAGCACCTTAAGATTTTTGGAGGTATCCCACACTCTTTCAACAGAGATTCCTGGAAAGAACTAAACTGTGCATAAAATTATTTGTGACACCGTGTTCTCAATCCTCCAGAAGATAGTAGATGATGAGTTCACTTAAGATCCCTAGGAGATAAGTTAACTACATACAAAGGATGCTTCAGACCAGGTTCTAGTGCTTGCTTCTCTTAGGAAGACAGTTGAGAAAGACTTCATAAGTTATTATAAAGTGAAGGGGAAAGTTCTAAGCAACAGAATGACAGGGTTAAATATTTTCATCTCAGTAAGATTTCTCTATGCTTTGTCTTGTGGACAATGGATTTGAGGAAGGCAAGATAGTTAGAAAGAGACTCATTCTATAAGAACCCAATGGACCAGTGACAATGGCTGAGTAGTAGTCATGATATCTACAAATGACTTGGAAAATGGGCTGGAAGAGTTTTTAGAAGTATCAACTATGTTGTTGTTGTTATGTGCCATCGAGTCGTTTCCGACTCATAGCGACCCTATGCACAATACCTCTAAACCCTGCTCTATCCTGCGCCAACCGCACCGCCTCTGACACACCCATCCCGATTACCCCAGTCACCGAATCAATCCATCTCATAG
>NW_006399832.1:6047468-6048426 GCF_000299155.1 Elephantulus edwardii
GTCCTTGGAGAGGGACGTCATGCTTGGGAGGGTGGAGGGACAGCGCAGGAGGGGAAGACCCTCTATGAGGTGAATTGATGCAGTGACTGGGCTAATTGGGATGGGTGTGTCAGAGGCAATACAGTTGGCACAGGATAGAGCAGGATTTAGGGCTGTTGTACATAGGGTCGCTATGAGTCGCAAACGACTCGCCTCGACGGCACATAACAACAACAACAACAACCAGTGGAATGGAGTAACTATCCAGGGAAGTAGGCAGTTAAGCAAAATGAGAAGCTCAGGAGGGGTAGTGGCTCCTCCAAATTAGGGGAAGATGGATGTTGAAAGAAGTGAGACATGTAAATGGAAATTCGTAGTTGAATTTGCAGATTTGGAGTTCAAGAGAAAACAGTCAAGAGACATTCGCATAGAAGTATACTGACTGAAGCCAACTAGGGAGACAAAAGGTAGTCAATGGTCTGAAATCCAGGGAGCTCCAAAAATGAAGGAAGATGTAAGGGGAAAGGGGCAGAACCCAAGAAAAGGAGACAATTGGCAAATGAAACTGAGATCAAGACAGATCATTGGAAAGCTTTCTTTGAACATGGTAATTGAAAAGCTGTCAGTTTTTAATTAAGTTATATGCTATAAGGAGTGAACTTTCGGTGTATAAAAGTATCTCCATAAAGCTACTTCTAAAATGTAATAAAAGTGGTTATAGAGCTGACAACTCATTCGGTAGCTTTCTTCCAGAGCAGCGACCTCTAAAAGAATTTGCAATGCTAGAAACCAACACTTCTCTCTATGCCCGATCCCTTATCACTTAGTTATAGAAACACTAAATGAACATTACAAATACCTTTTTTAAAAAAATTTTTTTAACAAGGAACTCATTCAAAATGGTTGACTCTGGAGAACATTATGCTGAGTGAAATATCCCAGTCACAAAAGGACAAATATTACATGATGCCACTGTTGT
>NW_006399832.1:6049177-6059677 GCF_000299155.1 Elephantulus edwardii
AAATTTTTTTTAAATCAAATCATTCCCCTTAGCACAGAGTAGACCCTCTCACAGCATTTCATAGGATTCTCATTACTCATTGTAACTTTCAGCCCTTGATAGCATGCCTAATGGAACTGGCAAGTAAAAGTTGGTCCTTCATCCAACTTTCTGCATTCAAGTCCTGTTCCTTAATTGTCTACATCAACTGTCACAACTTCCACTCTGATTGTGTTATGAGCCATTATTTACTCCATCTTAGATGGTAACAGTGCTATAGAGGCAGGCATGGAGCTCACTCCCAGGATGATTGAGGACATACCAATGTAGACACAAGACCATTAGCTTTGTGCATTGTGTTGAGTACCTGGTTCATCCTGTTGCAATTGTTTCTTGCAGGGATCTTATCGCTGTGGACCTTGTAAGCCAGGGTACATTGGTGATCATACAAGAGGATGCAAAATGGAGAGAAACTGCCGAAATCCAGAAATGAACCCTTGCAGTGTGAACGCAGTGTGCATTGAAGAAAGGCGTCAAGGCGAGGTGTCATGCGTGGTAAATTGTTCACTCCCCTTGTCAGTTTTCTTCTTCCATTGTGAACACTCACACCCCTTGGTTCCCCCTTCCCTCAGAGTGGCAGTACAATATATGAAACCTTCGTGATCAAAGTGAGCACAGAATGTACTAGAACAGGCCAACTGAATTCAGGGGAGCCATCTGAAGTTCATCTAGTCATCAGCTGCCTCTTCTTTTCTACTTGATCACGGATTACCACTACTCACTTGGGCGCCTCAGTGGCAATTTTTCCAGATAGAGCCCTTGCTCCCAAACATCTTCCGAGGAAAAACCTGAGAAACGAGTTCTCAGGAAAATGAGGGATCCTCCATATCCTCCTCCTTCTACTGTCCTATCTGTTTGTATAACTTACTTGTGTATCTGTTGTCACTTCTAACTCACTTTCAGCTTAAAAATCTGGTTTAATATTATAGGGCGCAGACACAGTGGAGAGGTACTAGATTGCTTTAAACCCTCAGACATTACTCTTGTGTATTCTTCAGGGAAGTGAGAGGGAGTACATGAGGGTCATTTTCTGTGTCTACCTCCGCCAAGGTTCTTGGGAAAGTTTGGTGAATGTTCACTCTTAAGTGTTTCCCAACCCCACAGTCATATCTGTAGAGAGGGAGACAGGGAAGATTACAATGCAGTCTCAGACTGATGGTAGACCCTTTGTGAAGGAGGGGGCTCTTTCTGCCTTGTATTCTCTGAATTCTAGGTTCCACTTACTGCCACCAAGCCTCATCTTCCTCCTTTGCCATGGCTGATGACTTCAAATCACCAGCCTTTCAGTAAACAGCCAAGAATTGTAACCACTTCTCCACCAGTCTCTGATAAATCACTGGACTTCATTATTTAACTTCTCTTCACTTCTCATCTCCTCCATTCCCAGAAAGCCAGGTTCTCTACGATTCATAGGCTCATGGTGACAGAGTAGGTTCTGGGAGATTCTCCCTACTCTGCTTCATACTTCAAACTCAGCCTTCATTATGTGTATGCTTGTAAAATCTTCTACAACAGACATAAGGAAATGTTTTACAAATTCAAAAGAAATATATGTAATACTATCTGCTATCCCTGGAAAGCCAGATACTGTATAGCATGTCAAGATTAAGCAATGTGCCCTAAAAGAGGGTGAAATAAAATACAATTGCCCAAATGCTTGTAGATTAAGCATTTTAATTAAAGGAATAAAAGTCATGGAGAGGCAAATATATACAAATCCATATTTTCTTTGGACAAATTGGCCACCCCACTGGGATGGTGGATGATGGGGCTCTTAACATGTTTTTGAATTGGTAATAAGGCATAACAACAGATGGTAAAGGATTAATAAACCTCATGTGACGACTAAAATCATTAAATCTGCCAGAAAATGGCTCATTAAAAAGTCTTTGTTCCTAAAGGAACTTTTCCCTCATTAAATGAGTCAAGGACTGTACCTCATGACTGAGCTTTCCTGGCCTCTGAAAGAAATAGAAGGTGAGAGTGGGGGCGCTCGTGGAGAGGAGTGTCTTTGGTGTCCTATAAAACCTCTGATGATGGGGGCACCAGCAATTTAAAACCAGCAGCCAGCAGTCTTTAAGCTCTTTATTTTTATTAGAGAGGTCAGGAAATTTAACATCTACCCCTTTGTGAAACCAAGTTTCCCCTTGGAGCCTAGGATTTTGAAGTTCCGTCTTACATATTTTGGGCATGTGTCCAGGAGGGACCAGATCTTGGAGAAGGACATCATGCTTGGAAGGGTGGAGGGGCAGCACAGGAGAAGAATACCCTGGATAAGAGGGACTGATACATTTACTAGGGCAATGGGGGTAGGTGTGTTGGAGTCAGTCAGTGAGACTGGCTCAGGACAGGGCAGGCTTGAGAGCTATTATGCATAGGACACTGTGTACAATCACTCAGTGGCACCTAATAACAACAACTTTGCCCTGTAAATCCTCACACCTACCCTCCTCTTTCCTTTCACAGATCAACATCTCCTCACTTCTCTGTGTTCTTCTCTCATCTCCCATAGATTAGAGATTCTCATGTGATAATGTTACCCTGGGAAAAAAAGAAGATACCAAGCAATACATATTAGTGCATTATTAATTGTGAAAGAGGGAGCCCTGGTGGTACAGTAGGTTAAGAGTTGGCATGATAACAGAAAGGTCAGTAGTTCGAACACATGAGCTGATCCACTGGAGAAGAATGAGGTGTTCTGTGCCCATAGAAATTTACAGCTTCTGAAACCCTATGGAGTAATTCTACTCTGTTGTACAGGGCCACAATGAATGAAAACTGACTCAGCAGCAGTGGAGGTTTAGTTGAATTGTTTAAAAAGACAAGACGTAGAAAAGAATGTCTTTGTATTCCGTGGACCTTTTTAGAATATGTTTGAAAGCTTATATACATGAGGATCTATTGCCTGTGGCAAGGGGGAAGAATAAGAAGGAAAAGTTTTCAATGTGTGGAACTTCGCATTTTAAAAATTTTGAACTATGTGATGATTTTTTTTAATCAGTTTTTACTTATTTTAAACCATTTGACCAACTGCAAGTAATTTTAAAACCACATCCAATAAGGCTGTCTGGCACCTGGCCCTCCCTCTGGGGATACGCCACCACAATCAGTGACCCTTGTCAGCTGCCCCGCTCCCCACCAGACTCTGTTTCCCAGGCCTCTCATGGGTTTTCCATTCACAGTGTGGAGTCGGATGGGCTGGTGATGGTTATGTCTGTGGAAAAGACGTGGACATTGACAGTTACCCTGATGAAGAACTGCCGTGTTCTGCTATGAATTGCAAGAAGGTAAAGATAGGTTTAATACAAATAGACATGCAAATATAAAGTCCTTGGAGAGAGACATCATGCGGTGAAAGGCAGAGGGTCAGAGAAAAACAGGAAAGCCTCAAAGAGATGGACTCACATGGTGGCTACCACAGTGGGCATGAGTTGGCTAGAGAAGGAGACGTGGCAGGATAGGGCTAGTTCAGACACGCTCTTCACAGGGTTGCTATGAGTTGTTGTCAGCTTGACAGCACCGAACAATAACGTATAAAGTCAGGCAGCTAAAATCAGTCTTGAGGTGGTAATTGTTAGCTGTCATCAAGATGACCCCAGTTCAAGGCAAACCCGTATACAGTGGCTCATAGCATTGCTCTATTTTTTACTGTCTTCGTGATCAGCTGCAATTTAGACCATTGTGATCTGTAGAGTTGTCACTGGCTGATTTTCAGGAGTAGATTTCCAAGTCCTCGCCATCAACATCATAGTAACACACAAGCTTCCAGTGACATGGTCATGATCGTGCATGCGGTGCCCTGACTAGGAATTGAACTGGGGTCTACTGCATGGAAGGCAAGACTTCTCCCACTGAAAAGCCCATGGCTTCGTGTCGAGAGTAGCAATTCTTTCTGAATAAAAACACATGTAGGATGTCATTCTGACTTTTGTGAATTCCAACTTAGGACAACTGCAAATATGTGCCAAATTCTGGTCAAGAAGATGCAGACAGAGATGGCATTGGAGATGCCTGTGATGAAGACGCTGACGGAGATGGGATCCTGAACGAGCAGGTACCTGCGCTCCCAGGAGAGGCTTTGAATAGATGCATGCCAGCAAAGATGGAAGTAACCCTGTAATGCCAACTCTTGGCATTAATCCTCCCAAATGTTCATTTCCATATGTACATTCTCAGTGCACTACAACTTTTCATGCTAACAGTCACAAATGTTGAAAATATAAAAGTAGCAAACATGGTTCTCAAGATTTCTGACAACACGTAACGATTGAGGGGAGGAGGAGGATTGCCCAGTATCTGACACAGTGTCTGGCACAGGGGAGAGATTCGACAAGAGTCAGAATAAATGTGAGTCTTGTGATCTTTTAGGATAACTGTGTCCTGACTCACAATGTGGACCAGAGGAACAGTGATAAGGATATCTTTGGAGATGCTTGTGACAACTGCCAGACTGTCTTGAACAATGACCAGAAAGATACCGATGGGGACGGCAAAGGGGATGCCTGTGACGACGACATGGACGGAGATGGTCTGTTTGTCTGACTTTTTGTCTTCCGTTTGAGATTCTTCCATTTGGGATTCATCCATCCTTTGGTTCTCTCTTCCCTGACTCAGATTGGGATTCATCCATCCTTTGTCTCTCTGTTCCCTGACTCAGAGAACATTCTAGTTCTGGTTGTGTCATGCAGCCTATCTGATAGTCTCAGGATTCTATGGGAGGGGACTTCACAGACCATTCCCATAGATATTTCTGGAATGCTATAGTATTACCTGAAACTTAACATGGCATCAGATTGGGACTGTGTCTTTGTGAGACATTTGCCTTCCTATTCATTTATTTCCTAACTTTCACATCATCCTTTTCATATGTCCAAGACCCAGAAGTAGAAAATCAAGCTTTGTGTGGGAGGAAGGGGGGCAGCCTGCAGTCGAGTCAATTACAGACTACATCCCTGGGCCAGGTTCCTTCTGGAGAATCAGGCACCTCCAGGAAATGCAGACATGCCCTCACTGTTCTGGGGAGGAAATACGGAGGCAGGAGGGCCGCCGTGTTGTATAGCTCCACAGACCTCCACTCTAGAGACCTCTTAATAGGATCTCTGGGAATGGTGTATCACACTAACTCTGGAGTCCCATAGAGCTCTAGGGAAGGTGGTTTTCCTATATAGTGTCCATGATACATAGAAGATTATAATTATAATACAGATTATGAACATAGACTGGGCTCTAATGGTTCCTAAAAAAAAATCTTAACACATCACAGGACCTTCCTTGAAGCAAGATCACTTCAGAAACATCACACACACACACACCCTACCCCACAACATCCAAACTTGACCCATTGCTGTCAAGTTGATTCTTGCCCATGGCTACCCTGTGTGATACAGAGTAGAACTGCTCAAGGTTTTCTTGGCCATCATTTTTAAAGAAGCAGATTTCCACTTTCTTCCAAGGAGCCAGTGTTGTGTATCACCCCATAGCTGACCCTCCAGCGGATTCTCAAAGGCAGTTCATTGCACAGGAGGAGACTGCCCCTCCTTCTCCTGCAGCGCAGCTGGTAGATTCAAACCACCGTTCCTTTGTGTTGACAGCACAATTCTTTACCACTAAGCCACCAGAGCTTCCTAAGTGTGTTCAAACTACAACCTACCGGTAAGCAGCCAATAACAAACTGCCCTGAACCACTCAGAGACCTCCCAGAAAAGTCACATCTCCCTAAAATAGAACCCCGCTGCCTACAAGCCCTATTAATTATACAGATCCAGTCGTGTGCTGGTAAAACAGCTCTATGAAACAACCAAAAAATAGTATCCACCACAACATTTGTCAATTTCCCATAATAGCTGAGCTCAAGTCATCAATATGGTATGATTGAGTGAGGTATTGGGAAGAGACTTGCACAACAGGCTGTCATAAGCTGGTCCGGGCTGGTGCAAGAACATCATTGCCTTGAGCCTTGGGTTTCAGTCCCAGCTCTAACCTCCTCTGACTTCTCTAGACTCACCTCACTTCGCTATATGATCTCTTCTGGTTGCTAAGCTTTGATATCTTGGCCAAATTATAAATCAGTGGATAAATAACCTCAGAGAACTGTTAATCTTATAGACTATATCCTTGAAGTAAACCTCCAGAAAATTGCTACAGAAATATAGTGGTGATATGACTATGATCCCATCAGAAGCCCCTCACTACATCCCTGTGGACAGACCCAATGTACAAAGTCCTTGAAGTCAATGTCTTCCATACTGTGACAGCTACCTAAGCCAGGTTACCGTCCTTTCCTGCAGGAATCAAAAATATCCTGGACAATTGCCAAAGGGTTCCCAACCGTGACCAACAGGACAGGGATGGAGATGGAGTGGGGGATGCCTGTGACAGTTGTCCTGACATCAGCAACCCTAACCAGGTGAGGACAGAGGGGAGAGAAGACTCCAGGCTGAAGCTCCCTCTGTGAAGGCTACATTAACACCAACATCTAGAAAACACTGATTTCTCTGTTGCCACCACTGGCCTATGGAGCAGGGGAGGTGATGCTGTACACTGTGGGTGGGAGGAAACGGGCAGACCTTGGAAGTTGGGTTAGCATCACTGGCTGCAGACTGCCTATCAGTTCATGATACAAGCTTAACCATGCTCCAGACAGGTTCACTGGGCTGAAATGAAAACAAAACACGAACATCCACCATTTGTGGACTCACATCACTTTTTCCCCCCAAAACCCCTACACGGCCAGGTGTGGACATTTCAGATTAAGTTCAGTCAGTACCAGGTTGAGCTTCCTTTTTCACACCCCCTCACCACGGGGATAATTGGGGATGATGTGTCACTTATTTTTAAAGCCCTGAAAATCAGGAGTCATTGTTGCTCTTCATGACTCACCAACCCCAGTCTGGCTTATTTCCAGAACTCAGACGCAAAGCAAAATCGATTTGTCATGTCCCCATGCCCGCAACTGGCTCCCTTCCGACCCGTGCCAGGGTTCCGCGTCTCCACCTGCCGCAAAGCGACCCGGTATCCTTTCTCAATCAGCTCATCTGGTGTGTAGGCAGCCCAGCCATGCAGTTTGATATTTTAGAAGGCTTTTTTTGAAATTCAGCATTGTGCCTACACCAATATGGTGTTGCCCTTTTGCAGTTTTGCACCACCCAGTTTCAGAGAAATAATTCTTGAAATCCAACGATGATGGGCCAGGTCTGCCTTCTCTGGAACAGTCTATCTGTGCAAGCCCATGAATACATGTTATGCTCTGTTCTCTTTGCAGTCTGATGTGGATAATGATCTGATTGGGGACTCCTGTGACACCAATCAGGACAGGTATGGAATGTCTCCAAACTTCACAGGGACAGGTGGGAAAATCTCAAGAGAGCTGTCACTTGGAAAACTTTCTGCTGCGACCAGACCTTGATTTCTCAGGGTGGATTAAGTCAGTAGCTAGAATTCTCAGTCCTTCCTGAAAGTTCTGAGTGGCTGGTGATAGTATCAGAATGGGCCACAAGGTAATCTAGCAAATGATATTGGATTGTTGTTGTGTACCGTAGACTCAGAGCTGACCCTCCAATGGGTTTTCAGAAGAAGTTAATCACAAGGGAGGAAATTCCCCATCCTTCTCCCTAGGAGCAGCTGGTGGCCTCAAACTACATGCCTTTGGGATTGCAGTGCAGCTTCTTGCCACTAGAGATTGGATTAAAAGCATGTAAATATAGCACGATGCTTCAGAGACGAGTTTTTGAATGAAAGTGTGAGATATAAATCGCAGCTCTCTAACATCCTATTCTGCTTATTTTAGGCAAGTTTCCTAATTTTTCTGTGTCTCAATTTTCTCACCTATAAACTGAGAATCACAATATGATCTAGCTCATAAAACACTATTGTAAAGTAGAATTGAGTTATTCTGTGAAAAGCCCTTGTTAGAATTTCTCTTACCAAGTGGTGGTGGTTCTCGGCCATGGAGTCGGAGTCGGCGCATAGCTGACCCTCCAACAGGTTTTTGGAGGCTATAAATAGCACAGGAAAAGATTGTCCATCTTTCTCCCAAGGAGGCACTGGTGGATGGTGAATCCCAACCATCTGCCTTTGGTTTGGTAGTTCAACTCCTTACCCGCTAGGCCACCATAGTCCCCTGCTACCTAGGTAGCACTAAAAAAAAAAATTCTTTTTTTTAAAAGCTATTTTAGAGTATATTCTTTTAGCTCCAGAAAACTTCACAATCATCCCAAAACAGAAGGCTATCAGTTTGTTAGAGGAGCTCTGTCACTGCATTGTCCTTAGAAGTGTTTCCAGTTCCCCTTAGCCGAGTGGAATTGAACTATGCAAATGAATTTGTCAACCCTCCTAGCCCAGCATGGATGGGGTTCTGCATGAAAACACTAGAGGCTGTAGGAACATCACACACACACACACACACACACACACACACACACACACAAAACCACCAAACACGCAGACTTGTGCATGTCTGCCCTTGAAGCACCTGTGACCAAATTCTAAACTTTTCGTCTCCTTAGAATTCACATAGGGATATTCAGAATCAGGGTAATAGAAGGAAAGGATTTGAGATGGCAGAGAAGCAGGAAGAGATATGGATTTTCTTTAATACCTGCTTCATATGGTGCCCCGCTGACACCAGTTCTCAACTCAAGCCTTTCTCAAGGACAGTTCATATAAAACCCCAAGTGGTATTTACACATATTTTGAATTTTGCTCAGTGTCCTAACTTAGAAAGGCTATCATGACTAAACACAAACTCATTGCTGTTAGAATTGGAATCAATTCATAGCTGATGCCCCAGTGGGTTTTTAGGGGCTATAAATCACATGAGAAGAGATTGCCCATCACTCTCTCTCTCTCTCTGAGCAGCTGGTGGATTTGAACCATGTTTCTTTGGATTGGCAAACAACTCCTTACCTAACTAGGCCACCAGGGCAAAGTGAACTTAAATGTATTTCTCAGTTAATCTCATCTGTAAAGTTGTTGTTTTATGCACTATTGAGTCAGAAGCTGCCCCTCCAGTGGGTTTTCACAGGCAGCAAATTTCATGGGAGGAAATTGTTTATCTTTATTGCATGAAGTAGCTAGTGGATTCAAACATGAGTCTTTGGGTTGGCAGCACAACTCCTTCCCTCTAAGCCACCATAGCTCCCTGCAGAGTAGAGGTCAGTAAGTGCGTTTCATAGGTTTTGATAAAAATAAAAGATATTGTAGTTAAACTCCCAGCGAGTACTTCCAGAAAGTGGTGCTATGAACCATAATTATGGTAACAAGAAGGGCAGATCAGCAATAGACTCTGACGTAGGCTATCTCTCTCCCTTTCTGAATGGTAGAAGATGGGGCTGGTACACTGACAATTGCACTAAATGATGTACATCACTAATGTTTCCTGCCTCCGGTCACTGTGCACTCTGGTTACCACTTAGAGTCATTTCTAAACTACCTTAGCCCAGTAGTGTCTATGTATTTGCCTAAAATAAATGACTCACTCTGCTGCATTTTCATTCCCACAAACTTGAACCTTGGAGAGAAAGAAAGGAACTGCCTATTTTTTGCATTAAAAAAAATTATCTAGGACTGCATAGAATAACCATTGATGGAAGCAGCTCAATCTTCTGTTCTCGGAAAAAGCCCTGCAATGAACATGAGCAGTCCTCTGTTCTGAGCCACGTCATCTTCTGCTTCCCCATTTTGACCTAACTTTCCTTTCCTACCAGTCTGTCAAAAGAACAACAACAACAAAAAAACCCAAACAACCCTTTCTTAGAGATTTAGTTCAGCCAGAGTGAACCTTAGAGACACGAATGGTGAGACTTCATTTCACACACTCCAGGCATGTTTTCTGGGATGGCCAGTCCTTGGAAAAAGACATAATGCTTGGGAAGGAAGGTCAACAAAGGAGGGGAAGACCCTCAACAAGATGCTTGACACAAGAACTGTAACAGTGGGCTCAAGCACAGAGGAGATTGTGGGGATGGCACAGGATAGGAGCAGACACAGTTTGGATCTGTTATTAATAAGGTCTCTAAGAGTGGGAATTGACTCAATGGCACCCAACAACAGCATGCATTTAGGAAGGGTGACCTGAAGGATAAGGACTGATGCTTGCTTCCCTCCCACTCCTCAGCTTTGAAGGGTATATATAGGGCAGCTCCAGGTTCAGGACAGACTGAAGGCGGAAGCATGGAAGAAGAACTATCCAGAGGCATATCTACAGTAAAGAGCCCTGTGGTAGTGTTGTCCAAACGTCTGACACCCATCTCTTTGCATGTTTGACATAATACCAGCTCATAGATATAAGACAAGCTCATTAATCATTTACTCAACATATTATGGAACCATATGAAAATTACAAGTGCACCTTTCTTGGTACCTTTTCTGATGAAAATTGATCTATGAAATTGTGTTGTTGTTGTTGTTGTTGTTGTTATATGCCATCAATTTTTTTTCTATAATTATATTTTATTAATTTTC
>NW_006399832.1:6065829-6088455 GCF_000299155.1 Elephantulus edwardii
CGAGTCACTTGCAACTCATAGTGACCCTATGTACAACAGCCCTAAACTCTGCTCTGTCCTGTGCCAATTGCACTGTCTCCGACACACCCATCCCAATTACCCCAGTCACTGAATCACTCCACCTCATAGAGGGCCTTCCCCTCCTGTGCCTGCCCTCCACTCTACCAAGCATGATGTCCCTCTCCAGGGACTGGTCCCTCCTTACAACATGTCCAAAGTATATTAGATGAAGCCTCAGAATCCTTGCCTTCAAGGAGCAGCCCGGTTTAACCCTCTCCAGGCTGAATCTGTTTGTTTTCCCAGCAGTCCATAGTACCCTCAATACTCTTCTCCAGCACCACAACTCAAAGTCATCAATTCTTCTATCCTCCCTAGTCATTGTTCAACTCTCTGATGCATAACAAGTGGTTGCAAAGACCATGGCCTGTATCAGATGCACCTTAGTCTCCAGAAAGACACCATTGCTCTTCAGTACTTTGGAGAGGTCCCTAACAGCAGACTTTCCCATGGCAATATACCTTTTAATTTCCTGGCCACTGGTGCCAAGAGTGTTGACTGTGCAGCCAAGCAAAGGAGGCTCTCAAATATCAAAGTATTACTTTTAGATGAGTTGAAATATCAGAGTATTACATTTATATAAGTTGAGTGTTCTCTCACAACCAGCAGTGGAAACTTTAATACCACTCAGGGGCACCTCTCTGCTTCAAGTTGTATCCAGAGCATGGGGGGTTGGGGGGAGTGTACCTGCCATTCCTATGATGAACCTCTGAGGGTGTTTCCTTTGATGCTGTATAGCCATGGGAGGTCCCAGCCAACTCAGAGAGACTTCAGGGCAAACCTTCCCCCAGGACTTCTTAGTCCTGGAAAGAAGACAAGTCTGTTGGACAGAGAATGAAAGCTCTGAGAATTTCTGTAGACCAAGACTGAACCCAGGCTACATCGTCACCTCTCAGGAAGAGGCAACACTATCCTTTTTGCCATTCTCACCATGGCATTCAGATCTGAATCCTTGTTAGTTCCACTGACCAGGATGTATGAAGACTAACAGAAAATAAAACATTGTTGTAATTAGGCACCCGCCCAGTTGCTTATGACTCATCGTGATTCTATGAATAACAGATCTAAACATTTTCTCTATTTTGTGCCATCCCTAGAATCTTCTCTATGTTTTTGTTAGGTGCCAACAAGTCAACTCCAACTCAAAACAATCCTCTGAACAACAGATCTGAACCTTGCTCTAGGCTGCACCATCCTCATCATCTCTGATATACTTGAGCCTATTGGTACAGTCACTGTGTCAGTCCATCTTTTGGGGATATTCCTCTCTTTCTCTGACCCTCCACCTTTACCAACATGATGTCTTTTTCTAAGGCATCCTAAAATCCAGGCACTTCAAAAGTACTTTCCCTATGTTAATATTTATCATGTAAAATGTTAGTGAATGTAATAATTTTATCTCAGACACAGCACAGTGAAGTATGTACTATGATTATGCCCATTTCATAGATGAAGACACTGAGCCTAGAATGGTCACATGCCATGTGTGTAGTCACATACTGGTAAGGTGAGCCAAGGTTCAGAATGAAGCCATCTGCCCCCACGGGTCATCAATCTGTTCACACATTCTCGGAGTCAGATTCCAGCTAGTAGTGCCCAGGGTCAGAAAGGGACATCTAATGACAGAAAGCACCAAAGTAGACCTTTATCGCTGTGAGCAGAAAATGGCCCTCTTGTTTTGACAAGTTGAAGTGGTGGACAAATTATCTCTGAGGTCCACAGGGAGCCTTATCTAAAGAAATTACCTCATTGAGTTTGAAAATAGAGGAGTGCCTGGTAAAATGCCACACAGAAACCTGACTCATCATGTCCTCTGCTGAACTGAGAACTCTCCTTTCTCCCACAGTGATGGAGATGGGCACCAGGACAGCACAGACAACTGCCCCACCGTCATCAACAGCTCCCAGCTGGACACTGATAAGGACGGCATTGGTGATGAGTGTGATGATGATGACGATAATGATGGCATCCCGGACGTGGTGCCTCCTGGACCAGACAACTGCCGGCTGGTCCCTAACCCAGCCCAGGAGGACAGCAATAGTAAGCACTCAGCCCAGGGCTTCATGGGACCCTGGACTTCATTCAGTCCAAGACAGATGAAGGCATGTGAGGGCTCTAAGACTGATAATATCTAGTTCTGTCTTCTCTGCTTACTCACACATTGAAATGGGATATGTGAGTTGTGCTTTAATACATGTATATGGGATGGGGGCAGTGGATGTCTCTTATCTATCTGATGAAACTTTTTAGAGAAGAGAGTGATGTTGTTTTGGTTTTTATTGTTTTTTGGGTGGAAGTTTAGAGAGAAAATTAATTTTACATTAAACCATTCATACACATTATGTTTTATAACACTGATTATCATCCCCATGGTATAACAGCACTCTTCCTAATTCCTCCCTATGATTCTTGTTCCCATTCATCTTTCTACCCTGTCTCTTCTGGATTTCTGTGTTTTATTCTAGGCAAATGCTACCCTTTTGATTTGTTCTAAGGAGTGAGTATCTCCCTGATATTATAGTTCACCTTAAAGGCCTGCCTATTGTTTAAATGAAAGTTGAACCACTTGAGGTGAGAGGCTTCACCAGTCTACCACTCCAGCAAGCCTGGTCATCTTTATGTTTCTGAGATTTGTTGCACATTTTTCTCCCACGCAGTCTTGAACCCTTTAGTGTGATCCCTGTTAGAGCTATCAATAGTGGTAGTCAAGAACCATTCTGGTTCTTCTGGTCTCAGGGATTGAGGCTTATGTACGTTGAGGTTCATGCGGTCCATTATCAGTGTTGTAACAACTTTGAAAACCTGACTACAATATTAGCAATTGAATGCAAAAGTGACATAAGACATTTTAGTAGAATGTGATACACTGAATTACATTTTTTTTTTAGTGGTTGCAGGTTACTGAGATTATTGTCACTATACTACAATTTTTATAAAGATACTATTCTACATATTCTACAATAAAAATTATTTCCTTAATTCAGTTATTTGGAAAATCAGTGTAAAGTTATATTCATTTCTCACAACGGAAAAATTACTTTTATCAATTTTACTTGAAATAGCTTCAAAATGAAATATTTCCATTTTGATAGTATTTCATGATAAATGCTATACTTGCAAGTGAACAAATGAAGATTCATAAAAGAAAATTTAATGATCAGAAAATAAATATTATAAACATTTTAAATTAGACTAATGTTAATATTTCTAGTTCTTTATGTTTATTTACTGTTAGTGTTAAATTATTACTCATGTTTGTATTTTATCAAATGTATGCTATATTGTACCCACAAGTATGCTAAGCATATTTTAAAGTTAGAGTCATAAACTATTATTGCTTGAAAAATTTGTGACATCACTGTATATAAATACTGTATATAGCTTGAAAGTAATTTGATTCAATTCATTGCAAAGGATTGATTTACTCAAGTTCCCTCAGTGTAGCTCATCATCTCAGACTGAGTTCCCATTGGTTGTTTACCAAGAGGTGTGCAAGATTTTCCTTGTTGTTTGTACTGTTACAGAGAGCAGTGCTTGTCCTTCCGGCTGGATTTGCTGGATCAGCAGACACATGTATGAGATGTTGTCGTTTGGTGCCTTTTTGTCAACTGGGACTCATAGCAACTCTATGAACAACAGCTCTAAACTCTGCCGTATCCTGTGCTGTCTTCATGATCTCTGATATATTCAAGCCCATTGGCATAGTCGCTCTGTCAATTCATCTTGTTGAGGGTCTCTCTTTTTCTGACTCTCCATTTTTCCCACAACGCCTTTTTCCAAGAATTTCCTGACAACATGCTTAAAGTTTGTGAGACCAAGTTCCACCGTTTTTGCCTCTACAGATCACTTTAGTTGTGCTTCCTAGAAATTGTTGTTGTGTAACCCTGGAGTCAGAACTAGCCTGTAGTTGGCCCACCAATGAGTTTTCAGAGGCAGTAAATCACATGGGAGGAGGCTGCGCCTCTTTCTAGCTTTCTCTAAACAGATCAAAGATCTGATATATATCAATATATAACCCATCCTTGCCCAGTAACCACTCATGGTGGATCCAATTACATAATGGGTGAACTTACCAAGAATTAAACTCCATGGCCCACCCCCACCTCTTGTTTGGTATAAAAAAAGATAATATCTCTTCCAAACATATAAGATAAGGCATTTCAGTTATGGGGTAGGGGATAGATATCAGTGAAGGTGTTGAAATGGTAGGGACCTCTTAGCTTAATCTTGTATTTAGGTGCCCTTGTGGCCTTGTGTGAATTTTGTTTCAGAATGACACAATGTCAGGTATGATGTCAGTGTCATTCAGTGTCCTGAAAGCTCCCTTCTACTGTGTCATTCATTTTTCCTGTGTCCTATGTGTTTGGGTCTTTATTTTGTACAACTGGTGCCCTTGTTTTGTTGAAGTCCTAACCGCATGTTTACCTTGTTTCCTGAGTAACCCACCCTGGTTCAGTCAGACAGACCCATGGTGACTCGTCTCTCCCACGACACTGAACTCAGAGCCTCATGAGGTTCTCCGCTTCCAGCTAGCTGCAGCCTCCCCGCAGCTCTTGTAAGCAGCAGTGGCCTGTAGACAATAGCAATTACGAGAACACAGGCCCCTATGTCTGTTAGAGGAAAGCTGAAGTACATCTTCTGGAAAGCCCTAGTATGAGATCACCAGGGATCAGGAAGTAGCTCCCTGCTAACAATTCAGTTGGGGTGATGCTCGTACTCTTAGAGGCTCCTTTTCTGGGGGTCCCAGAAAAGAAAGACTAAGAGAAGGAGAGCACAACAGACAATGGCTGAACTAGGACTTCAGATTCAAATGTCTTCAGTGGACAAATGAGTAAGAAAACGTGCTCTAAGCCAAGAGCTCAGATAGGACACAGCAGAGAGTGGTGAGGACCGTGGTGAATGAGAAAGGGCACGTCTACCCAAAGCTTAACAAAGTCTGGTGTTTTTAAACCATCATATTAGCTGAACAAAACAAGCTTGCAGACCAAATTCTGTCTAGAGGCCACCAGAAGTGCTTGACCTGGAGCTGTTCAGATGATAATAATAACTTCTTTGTTCACATAGTCTAGAAAGTGCTAAGTTTTTTTAAAGTTCAGGCTTAAGATCTACCAGTTCACAAACTAAGCTCACATTATAAATAGATCTTCCTAGAGACAGATTAGGAGTCGATTGTTACATTAACCCTTTACAAAACCTTGAACATCTTCTGAGAGCTAGCCTGGTCATCCCACCACAAGGGCCCAACGCCCCCTAAGACTTTGCTGATCCCAGGGCCTCTCTACCAGCCCTGAATGACAGTGGTAACTCTGGAGGTAGTGGTTTGGGGACCTTTCTTCTGTTCCATGCCCAGATTCCTTCTTTGTGAACTAGAGGCAGTGGGTGGAGGCGTTACTAAGCAACTCTTCTCTTTCTCCACCCCTTCAGGTGATGGAGTGGGAGATATCTGTGAGACAGACTTTGACCAAGACCAGGTCATTGACCGGATTGATGTCTGCCCCGATAATGCAGAGGTCACCTTGACTGACTTCCGGGCCTACCAGACTGTGGTCCTAGATCCTGAAGGAGATGCCCAGATCGATCCTAACTGGGTGGTTCTCAACCAGGTGAGTGTCACACCCTTGACAGGTCCGAGGACAGCCAATGGGTTAGATTTGCATCTTCACAAGAGCCCCTCTCAAAACCACAGGTGACATCACAGGGGTGTTAACTGAACCAGGCACTGTTCCACATCTCACCTATTTCTCACAAGAGCATTATGACCAGGTGCTTCCAGAAACACCATTTTATAGATGATAGATTCAAGGCATAAAAAGTTTAAGTGACTTGCTCATGGTAGCACTACTGGTAACTGGCTGAGATGACAGTAATTGGGAGCAAAGAAGCATAAACTGAGAGCCCACATCACCAATCTCTCCTATAGACTGCTCCAAAGTGTCTTCTTCTTGCATATCTAAAGATCAAAGGGAAACTTAGAAGACTATCCAGAGTCACACAGCAAGCACATTCATTAAAAGTATCACCACATGCATCTAAATTCCAAAATCAATCTCCATAATAGTCTATGTGTTTCCTACTGCCAAGGGGGCCCTTTAGAGTAGTGAGAGAAGACACTCACCCTGAAACCCACAGCATCCCTTTTCAGCAGGAAGTAGCTAAGAGAATACGCCATCCCCTTTTCCTTATGACTCAGGGTGAAGTCTCTCTCAGGGAGGAGTGATAGGGAATGGCAAGGGACACACTGACAAAGGAGATTAATCAGAACTGGCTTTGACAAGCACTGTGGCAATTGGACAATTAAAACAGGCATGGGGGTGGGGGGAAAGAAGAACGAACTGGGGAGGAGGGTGGAGAAAACAGTGCAACAATGAATGAATGAAAACCCAAAATCTCTGTAAATGTTCATTAAAACGAATAAAATTTAATTAAAAAAAAAGTATCACCACAATGGAGGGTTTATTGATGAATCAGCTTCAGTGGCAGTGTTAGCCAAGTTATTTCTATTCCATTTTGGCCTGATTCATTACACTGTCTTTACAAGTAGTGGCATTTGCCCTCTCTGGGCACAGAACAAGGTCAAGCAGTTTCTCACATGTGACATCTGTGTGTAGGCAGAAGTCAGCCTTCACTAAGCATCATCGTGGGCCAGGACCCCATGAGTTTCCTCCTCTGCCTGAGCATGGCTCTTCACTGCCTCCCTCTCCTCTCTTCACAGGGCATGGAGATTGTGCAGACCATGAACAGTGATCCTGGCCTGGCAGTGGGTACGTCCACGGTGTCAGCCGTAACTTCAGTCAGAATTCACTCTTGCCTCCTACTCATGTGGCTTGTCCGTTTCTTTAATCTTATTCTGACCTCTACAGGGTACACGGCTTTTAATGGAGTTGACTTTGAAGGGACCTTCCATGTAAACACCCAGACGGATGATGACTACGCTGGCTTCATTTTTGGCTACCAGGATAGCTCCAGCTTCTACGTGGTCATGTGGAAGCAGACGGAGCAGACTTATTGGCAAGCGACTCCATTCCGCGCAGTCGCAGAACCTGGCATTCAACTCAAGGTACTGGTGGCTTGGAGCCGCTCACCTCTCTGTCTCCTGAGCCCTTCATTCTATACTCATGAGTTCATCTAAAAAATTGATTTGTCATTGGTCACACGTAAGTCAGAGAAAATTAGCACTGACCAAGGTTTTGCCTTCATTCCTACTTTGGGCATGTTGTTATAGTCTTTGGGGCGGGGGGGTGGGGGGGAAGACACCATGCTTGGAAGACTTCATGCTCCACAAGATGGATTGACACCGTGCCTTTGCAAAGGGCTCGAGTAGATCAGAGATGATGAATGATGAATATGGCACAGGACAGGGTAAGATTCATATCCATTGTTCACGGGGTCGCTATGTATTGTAGTTGACTCAATGGCACTTAACTGGTATGTTGGAAGCAATGGATGATTATAATGGTGAGAATTGCAGTTGGAGTAGGGTCAAACAGATGACAAATTTGGGGATTCATCTTCAGACACACTATATTGGCAGCTCATTAACCTCAAGGGCCAAATTTGTACGGGAGGGCTGATGGGTTACCTCTTGCTAGCCTGCTAGGAGAGGAGACTGACCTGGACAAGCAGACATCTGAGGACATCTCATTGGGGAAATGTGGGACATAATGAATTTATAATAAGGAAGTGAAGTAAGTTCATAGAATACTGGCCAGTACTTATTATTAAAGAGCTGAAGGGCTTCTGTCTAAGTCAAACCATTAATTCATCACCACACTGTCTGCTCTGAGAGGCAGAAAGAGTAGTCTGTGTAACCTCTTTTAAAACTTGCTCATATCATTGTCTAGGCTGTTAAGTCCAAGACAGGCCCAGGCGAGCATCTCCGGAACTCCCTCTGGCACACTGGGGACACCAGCGACCAGGTCAGGCTGCTCTGGAAGGACTTCAGGAACGTAGGCTGGAAGGACAAAGTGTCGTACCGCTGGTTTCTGCAGCACAGGCCCCAGGTGGGCTACATCAGGTAGGCAGAGGATCCATTTCTTCCCCTTGGACCTAAAATAAACACACACTCCTTTCTGCAGCCCTGAACTGGGAGATTTGTTAACATAAACCAGGTTGATGAGACAGCAGCTTCCAGAAAAGAGGTGAGGGAGAGGTACCCAGGCTTAGACTGTCCACTCTGGACATTAGAGCCAAACTGGAGAAGTAGGAAGCTTCTTCACTGGGGAGAAACCCCTCCCTCTACCACACTCTTCAGAGAAGCCTGAGAGTAGCCAGGCTGTGAGGTAAGAAGTACAACTGAGTCTCTGATTCTCAGCTTCCTCTGTAATACCTCTGGGTCCTAGGCCATCATATTATTGCTCCTTTCACACCAGATTGTAATGAGTCACACTTGGTCTTCTCTGCTGGATGATCACTTCCACGAGGGCAGCACCTACACCTTCTCTCAGTCACCCCAGTGCCCAGCACAAGGCCTGGCATCTACCATGTGCAGCATGAGCTGATCTTCAAGTGCAGTGTGCCTTATTTTTCTACAGAAATACTACTTTAAGATAAAAACCTCCACAGAAGTTAGTCTGGTTTAGGACTATGCCTTTGAAATTTAGATTGTATGCTTGCTTTTATCAGTACACAAACTTTCAGATAGAATAGGGCTTCAGACTGGCTCTGTCATGGCCAATGGAGCAAAATTGGAACAGAATTGACTTTTAAAATTTACATGAAGCATAACCCTAACCCAAACAAGAAAAATTACAGTTGAAAATTTTAGAATAGGAGAATCAGAAAAGGTGTGGAGAATCATCCCAGGAGCCCAGTGAAGGTGACTGGGTTATTGCCAGGACTGGGGAAGGACAATCAATACACATTCAGTATTTCAGAGTTGCCACCATCTTTGAGCAGGGCATGTCCTTCTGAGTCTGCCAGTCAAGAAATTTGGTTGCTAAGCAACATGTCCACTGCCCTTGGTTTCTAATAAAGAGAATATGTTTCCAACAGCTATAATGTTATAATTTTTTGCCTTCTGGTTAGCATTCCATTTCACCCGTCTTTTACAAATTCAGGCTTATCCTAGTGTTTTCTTCATTGCCTTGTCTGATCCAGAAAGGCCTGGAAGCCCTGAGATAAACACTCCTATCAGCTTGTGGCAAGCAATTAGGGAAGAGTACTGACTGAGTTCTCCAGGGATAAAGACACGCAGGAGAGTTCACATATGTTCTTTCCAACATTACATTAAGTATACTCTGCCTCACAGTAAGATATTCTCAGCTGTCTCAGACTCAATGCCCCTTAAAGAAGTTAAATACATATACACATATTCTTTTTTCTGTTCAAAAATTAAATCCTAGAAAATGAATTTCATCTCTAATAACATAATGTTGTTTGTTGGTGGTGGTGTGTACTATAGAGTCAGAACTAACCCATAGGTGGCCCTCTGGCAGATTTTCAGAGGCAGTTAATCACATGAGAGGAGATTGTCCATCCTTCTTCTGTGGAGCACCTGGTGACCTCGAACCACGTGCCTTCAGTATTGCAGCGCAGCTTCTTGCCACTAGACTACCAAAGCTTCCAAATAACATAACTGTTGTTGTTGTTGTTGAGTGCCATCGAGTAGAGTGTGACTCATGGAGGCCCTGTGAACAAAAGACCTGAATCCTGTTCTATAACTATCATTGTTTCTCTACGTTCATAGAGTTTCCAGAGGCATGTGGTTTAGGAAGTGGATGCCACACTTGCTTCCAAACCTGAATCAATCTGGGAGCTCCACCAAACACCACCACGATGAGTAATATTATGGTGTTTGACACACCTGTGGCACAGTGTTCAACATCACAACACCTCCAAGTTATTTCAGTACAGCAAACAGACCACTGCTATGCCACTTACAAGAATGTTCATCCCAAAATCAATTAAAATTTGGCCCGAGGGCCTGCAGCCCTCAAGCATGCCCATCAAATGCTGGTTGACTATAAACCAGAGACTCTCAGTCCCTAGCTCATTGTTAGCTAAATCTGGCAGGTCAAATCAGTTGGCATCCACTTGTGGATGGAAAAAAAAGGCCAAAAAAAATTTAAAAAAATCCAAACGTTCCATACGTGACCCTCATCAAGAGGCGAGAAACTTCTTCCAGAGTCAGATCAATCAACAGGAGCCTCTAAGCTGCAGACCTAGCCCAGCACTACCACATTTTTAAATACAGGCAATTAATTTATAACAAAATAGTCCTGGAGAGGGTGAAACCAAGCTTGGAGTCAAGGATTTTGAGACTCTGTCTCACATACTTTGGTCATGTGGCCTGAAGGGACTAGTCCTTGGAGAAAGACATTATGTTTGGAAGGATCAAGAGACAGCACAGGAGAGGAAGACCCTGGATGAGATGGCTACAGCAACTGGGGTAATCATGATAGGCTTGATATAGTCAGTGAGATTGGCTCAGGATAGAGCAGGGTTCAGAGCTATTGTGCATTAGGGTCACTATGATTCATAGTCAGATCAATGACACATAGAAACAACAACAGTACAAATATTCACCTGTGGCCACATGACAAAGTAAAAACACTTTCACTTCTACCTAAAATGACTATGTTGTTATGTGCCTTGAGTCACCTGCAACTCATAGCGACCCTAAGCCCTGCTCTATCTTGTGCCAACCTCACTGTCTCTGACACACCTACCCTCATTATACCAGTCACTAAATAAATCCACTTCATAGAGGGTCTTCCTCTCTTCTACTATCCCTCCACCCTCTCAAGCATGACATGCCTTTCCAAGGACTGGTCCCACTTTGCAATATGCCAAAAAATATGTCAGATGAAGCTTCAGAATCGTTGCCTCCAAGGAACATCTTGATTTCACCTTCTCTAGGATGAATGTGTGTGTTCTCCTAGCCATCCATGCTATAATCAATGCTCATGTCCAGAACCACAGCTCAAAGGTATCAATTTATCCTTCTATCTCCCTAGTCATTTCCCAACTTTCTGATGTATAGTGAGTAATTGCAAAAAAACATGGCTTGAGTCAGGCACACCTTAGTCTTCAGACTGACATCATTGCTCTTCAGTATTTTGGAAATGTCTCTGACAGCAGATTTTCCCAATGCAATTGTCTTTTAATTTCGTGGCTGCTGGTACCAAGAGTGTTATTATGGAACTAAGCAAACTGAAACTGCTAACAATCTCAGTCTCTTCATCATCTATCATGATGCTGCCAATAGGCCTAGTGGTGAGAGATTCTTTGCTTTCTTGATGTTGAGCTTCAATCTATATTAAAGGCTGCAGTCCTTGAACTTCTGTAGCAAGCACTTCAGGTCCTCCTCATCTTCAGCAAGTAAGGTTATGTCATCTGTATAAAACAGATTGTTGATGAGTCTTCCTCCAATCCTGAGGTCACATTTCTTCTCACATAGCCAAGCCTCCCGGATAGTCTGTTCTACATATAGGTTGAAAAGGTATGGAGATACGACACATCCCCAGCATACACCCTTCCAATTTTGAACCATGCATTGTTTCCTTTCTCTGTTCTGACAACTGCCTCCTGGTCCAAGTATAGGTTTCGCATTAGCACAATCAAGTGTTCTGGGATTCCATTCCTCTGAGTCAGCCACAGTGTACTCTGATCCACACAGTCAAAAGCCTTTGCATAGTCAATGAAACACAGACATTCCTCTGGTACTCTCTGCTTTCAGCTAAGATTCATCTAACATTAGCTATAATATCTATAGTACCACAGCCTCTTCTAAACCCAGCCGGCAGTTCTCTGTTGATGTGCTGTTCCAGTCATTTTTTAAATAATTTTCAGCAGAATTTTGCTTGCATGTGTTATTAATGATAGTGTTTGATAATTTCCACACTCTGTCAGGTCACCTTTCTTTGGAATGGGAACAAATACAGGTCTCTTTCAGTCAGTTGGCCAGATGGTTGGTTGTCCTCCAGATTTCTTGGCAAAACTTGGTTAGCACGTTCAGGGCAACGTCTGCTTGTTGAAATATGTTAATCGGTACACCATCAATTCCTGGAGCCTTGTTTTTTGCCAGTTCTTTCAGAGGAGCTTGAACTTCTTCCTTCTTCACCACAAGCTCTTGCTCATATGTTGTTTCATTAAATTTTTCTGTGTCCGCCAATTCCTTTTGATACTATGACTATATACTCTTTCCATCTTCTTTTAATGCTTCCTGGATCATTTCATACTCTGCCCAAAGCATTCCTTTTATTTTTTAATTATTATTCTTTTTGTGTGAGTGTGTATGTGTGTGTACTTTCAAATCTGATCTGACTGAAAAGGGATAAGATCGCCCCTTTTTCTCCAGTGGAGCAGCTGGTGGTTTCAAACCACACGCCTTCGGGATTGCAGTGCAGCTTCTTGCCACTAGACTACCAGAGCTCCATCCAAAGCATCCTTAAGTATTTCAACTCATGGCTTGTATTTGTTCTTCAGTTCTTTCAGCTTATAAAATGCTGACCAAGTTCAGCCCCTTTGATTTTCTGACTCCTGCTCTTTGCACATTTCATTGTAATACTTTACTTTGTCTTCCCACACTACCCTTTGAAATTTTCTGTTCAGTTCCTTAATTTCTTGATTTTTCCCTTTTGCTTCGGCTTCTCAGTGCTCTAGGGCAATATTCAGAGTCTTATCTACATCCATCTTGGTCTTCTTATCTTCCTCCTCTGTCTTTGTAATAATGACCTTTTGCACTCTTCATGGATGATATTCTTGATAAACTCCCACAGCTCATTTGGTCTTCGTTCATTAGTGTTCAAAGTCTCAAACCTGTTCCTGAGATGGTTTTGAGATTCAGGTGGGATAGGCTCAAGATCAAATTTTGGTTGCTGTAGATTTTATTTCCTTTTCCTTAGCTTCAGCTTGAACTTGCATATGAGTAGTTGGTGCTCTGTTCCACAATCAGCTCCTGGCCTAGTTCTCACAGCTGTTATCGAGACTCTCCAGTGATTCTTTACATAGTTGTAATTAATCTGATTTCTATGTATACCATCAGGTGAAATCCATGTGTATAGCCTGGGTTTGTTTCTTATAAAAAGTATTTGCAATTAATAAATCATTGTACAAAATTCTATCATTCTATCTCGTTTCATTTCTTACTCCAAGTCCATGGTTTCCAACTAGTGATCCTTCTCTGTTCCCAACTTTTGCATTCCAGTCACCTAATATTATTAATATATCTTGACTGCACATTCAATTGATCCAAGATTGCAAAAGTTGGCACAAATCTTCTATTTCCTCCTCATTGGTTCTAGTTGTTGGTGCACATATCTGAATGATAGTGGTATTCACTGCACTTCCTTATATGTGTATAGATATTATCCTGTCACTCACAACATTGTATTTCAAGATGGATCTAGAAATGACTTATTTAACTTCATTTTTTTTCATTTCCTGCATAGTAGATCATATGATTGTCTGACTCAAAATGTCCCATGCCAGTCCATCTCATTTCACCAATATCTAGTATGTCCATGTTTATGCATTCCATTTCTTTCTTAACAATGCCAATTTTTCTACATTCATGGCTCTCACATTCCATGTTCCAATCACTAGTGTCTGCTTGCAACTGTTCCTCCTCCTTTGTGTTTCCATACTTCAGGTCTCACCCTGAGTTGCCATGTCTGCTAATCTAAGTGTGCTGTATTGTACATAGGATTTTCAAAGTCCTGCTGTTTCGGAAGTGGATGGTCAGTCCTTCTTCCTAGTCTGTCTTAATTTGAATGCTAATATTTAGAACAGTATCTGACAGGCAAGCATTTTACAGAAAAGAGCAGGTGAAAGGTATTTCCCCAATTATAGAAATAACCAATAGATTCACTGTTGTCCTCACCCTTGACACGTATGTCTTGACCCACTCCTTTCCCTGCTCCACCAGCATTTCCTTCTACTCCCACCTACTCCTTCAACACCTATCTCCCCCTTTATATGATGCCTTATATCTCAAGCCTTCTGGGCTTCTGTGATTCCAAGCACCTCACGCTGCTGCCAGTTTCATATACTGTGGCCAATATCTCTTGAATTTAGGAGTCTCTAAGTCCAAGTGATTATAAAGGTAAAAAAAAAAAACACCAAAAAAAATTTAAAAAGGTGGCTTTATGACACAGATTGTGCTAGTGATTCCTGGGCAGCAGAAGTGTTGCCCATGGTGATATGAGTGTCTAGAATGATGAGCAATATTTAATTTTTAAATAAAAGATGCCCAGTCATTCTTAAGCTTACCCTGGAAAGTTACATTTCTAGTAAAACAGTATAAAAGTACTGTTGTTCCATGTTGTTCACATGGGAAAGGGAATTCGGTTCTGGGTCTGGATAATTATAAAGGAGTGCATTTGCATTACTTCTCCATGAACATTCAAAAGATGCAGGGATGTGGGACAAGCCTGGGTTGCTCTATGCAGCATATGGGAGATTATCCAGCATCCCTGGCTCCTGTCATGAAGTTTCATCTGACAGCCAAAAATATGCCCCACAAATGTCCAAAACTCTCTGAAGGAGAGCTGTTCTGCTGGTGGAGAGACTTTGCTTTATTTTTCTGCCAAGCAATATAAATTAAACCTAATGGGAAGCAGACGTTTCTACTCTCTCTAAACAAGGTAAGTCACAAGACAATGAAATCACAAGATCCTGCTCTCAACATCAGGCTGTGATTTCTCTAGAATTCATGATCAAGTTCCTATTGAGCTTGACCATGTACCAAACAATGTGTTAAGCATTTTGAGAAAGAAAAAAAAATTGGAAAATATGGACACATGGTCCTTGGCCTCAAGGAACTTTCAGTCTAGTAGGGGATGAGGAAAGAGCTAGAGAGCAGCCTGAGTCAGTCAGAGACTTCCTACATAAGAGAGTCCCTGCGCCTCTCAGTGAGGACTGAAACCTGAGCTTGTTTGGATTTCTGGGAGACCCATTCTGGCTGTGTTGTCTCCAGGGTGCGATTCTATGAAGGCTCAGAGCTGGTGGCTGACTCCGGAGTCACCATAGACACAACCATGCGTGGCGGCCGACTGGGTGTTTTCTGTTTCTCTCAAGAAAACATCATTTGGTCCAACCTCAAGTATCGCTGCAATGGTAAAGTACATTTCTATCCCTACATGGTATTACTACCTGAACTAATCAGTGTCCTCGTCTTTGATACTGCACCACCTTCCTGCCCCAAAATCCAAAGCCCACACTACATAGTTATGAAAACCTAATAGTCCTTTTGTAAGGAAAACAAAAAGTATACATCATTTTTCTATTTTACAGATACGAATGTTCAAATGTACAGAATTTAACTGCTTGGGGGTGGTATTCAGTGAGAAATTCAGTCAGGCTGACTTTTCAGGCAGTTTTTTGGGTGGTGGTTTGTTTTTTTTTTTTTCCATGCATTTCAATCATAATTGCAGCCACAAAAATCAAGGCAGCCTGCTAATTTTCTTGAGGCCTGTGAATGTGCACTTCTGGGCTTCTGGCCAAGGCTGTACAATACCTCCTGAAGTAAAAAATGGCTGACAGAATTCTGGGCTTCTTGAGCAGGTAGATAGTGACCTCTACAGGCTCCCCACACATTGAGAGAGGAGCCCAGATTCCTGCGGGTTCAGGAGTCCTGCTAACCTGGTGTAGCAGTGTGTGAAGTGTTCAGCTGCTCACCTGAAGGTCAGTGACTTAGAAAGTCCACTCCCATAAAGATTTACATCCTTGGACACCCCATAGGATAGATGTGCTTTGTCCTGTAGTAGACAGTCAGTATGCACTGGGGCTCAGTGGAGAGGGTTCGGTTTGGGCCTCTTACTGACCTCCCCTGCCTTATACCTTCTTTGCAGACACTATTCCGGAAGACTTCCAAGAATTTCAAACTCAGAATTTCGATCGCCTGGATAGTTAAACCAAGGAAACAACCTGTAACTGCTTTTCCAAATTCTCAAGCCATACATGTTCTAACTTCTCATGACTTTTTATATAAATACACACTCAGTGGCATTCTTTTACCAGCCCTGATATATCAAAACTTTTTCTATGAATGTGGCAATAAAGAAAAGATGATTTCTAAAAACAATGGTGTTTGTTGTTCAAGTGTGGATTCCGGCTTTCAGAGAGAGAGAGAAAGAGGGAGAGATTGAGATTGAGATTGAGATTGAGAGAGAGAGCGCACGCACGTGCGCGCACGCTCTGTGTGATATCTATATTGAAATTACAGAGGAATCTTTTTGTTCTTAGGAGAAGTCAGTCTAATCAAATGTGTGTATGAATAAAAATGTCCAGGGCAAAGGTTTTATCTCTGATGGTTCCAATTAACTTAACTCACACCTGCAAAACTCCTACCCGTCCCAGGTTCGTCTCTGCAGCCTCCTTAATCTGAGTGAGGCCGGGGCCCCCTTCCCGACCAATTCCTAGGTAGATTTGTTCAGTGATCTTGGCTCACTATACAATGCACACACACACACATTCACTCCAGCAGCTACACGATTTTGTGCTTCTTTATATATTTGGCTCCCCCTAGTGGAAGCTGAATTTACTGAGGCTACGAACTATTTTATTCTATCTAATCTGTGTCCCCTCCGGGTTCACTGACTTACTGTAGCAAGGGGCTCAAATATGTTGAAAATGGTGAGGATGACATAGGATAGGGCAGGTTTGGGATCCATTGGTGGATATCTAATATCCAGCATGTAGTAGATAATCGGATGGATGGATGGATGGATGGATGGATGGATGGATCGATCAATGGACGAATGCACAGAGACGGACAAGTTTTGGGGACTACAGATAATAGATAAAGCCGCCTTGGATCAAAAGCTGCTCACCACATAGATTCCAACTATGGAATATCAGTTACATGGCTTCATTGTATGCACAGGGCAGAAGTTTACCTCTTGTGTACACTAGCCTAATTTCTATTTCATTCTTAAAAACTCAAGGTAAAGGCAGCTCTGGTGGTCTAGTGGCGAGAAGGTGCACTGCAATCCCAGAGGTACGAGGTTCAAATCCACCGGATGCTCTGCTGGAGGAGAAGGGGCAATCTCCTCTTCTACTGGTCAGATCCAATTTGATGGGACACACAAAAACAATAATTTTTTAAAAAAATTTAAAAAAACCTCAAGGCAAATATCAAAAATTTCACAAAAATCTCTGGGATAAAGCATTCCATCCACAAGACTGTGATTCCCTTTGGTTTTTAGTCAGGCGCTGATCAAGTCCACTTTGTGTTGAAACCAGCTCACCTTGTCAGTCAGCAATTTAGTTTGAAGAGCTGATGGCATGAAGTTGGCTGTGATGAAGGCTTTAGGTCACAGAAGTGGGCAGATCCAACCAAAGAGGATCTCCTCAGCCAGAAGCGGATTGTTAAACATTTAAAACCAGCATGTACAGGAAAAACGAGCTACTTGGTCCAGTTCCTAGTAGCCCCTCCTTTAGTTGCAGAAGCTGATATGCAAAAAAGGTTGACGCTTTGCAAAAACTTGGTGTTTCACTGGTGGAGAAGTGAAATAAGCTGTGTTAATAAAGAAGTATTTCAGAGAAGTTACCCAGACAAAGTCTATGATAGGGATCGTATGGCAAGTGTATTTCGCTCCCAGATTTCCTCAATGTTCTTCATACTCAGTTCAGCTTTAATGCAGTGACTCAAATACAAATTAACGTTCCGTTCAAGTTACTAAGAGTCTTATTTAGAATAAAAATAACTTAACAGCAAAAGGGAACACAATTTGAAAGTGAGCAAAGGACTGATTTGAAGAGGCGTTTCTGTAAAGATGTTATAGATACAGAAGCAGCAGCAAGCACATGGAAAGACGCACAGTATCGTCAGTGAGGTGTCATCAAAACCACAATGAGATCATCCTTTACAGCTCTGAGGATGAGTATTATTAAAAATTCATAATGTATTGATGGCGATGTGAAGAAATTAGATCCCTCGTGCGTTGCTGAAGGGAATGTAAAATGGTACAGCTGCTGTGGCAAAAACGTTTGGCAGTTCCTCACCAAATTAAACATGTAATCACCTCTGCTTATTATTGAAAATCATCAAAAGCAAGCACACAAATAAAAACTTGTGGTGGTGGTGGTGCTGTGTACCATCAAGTCAGACCAACGCATAGCCAATCCTGCAGTGGGTATTCAGAGGCAGATATCACACAAGAGGAACGTTAATGGTGCAACTCAAAATAACAAAAATATAAGATCTAATAAAACGTGATGTATCCATACAATGGGAATCTATTCCTCTTTTAAAAGGAATATAGTAGTGATACATGACACAACATCGATGAGCCTTGAATATATTAAGTGAAAGAAACCAGATGCAAAGTTGGATGTTTCTATTTCTGCAAATCAGGCAGAATAAACAACTCTACATAGACAGGAAGCAGACCCTTGTGCCAGGGTTTGAGGAGGAGGAAGTGGCCCCTGGGTACAGGATTCCCTTGTTGTTGTTGTTATGTGCCATCGAGTCACTTGTGACTCATAGCGACCATATGTTCAACAGCTGCTCTATCCTGTGCCAATCGCATTGCCTCTGACACACCCATCCCGATTACCCCAGTCACTGAATCAATCCACCTCATAGAGGGTCTTCCCCTCCTGAGCTGTCCCTCTACCCTACCAAGCATGATGTTCCTCTCTAAGGACCGGTCTCTCCTCACTACATGTCCAAAGTATGTCAGATGAAGCCCCAGAATCCTTGACTCCAAGGAGTAGCCTGGTTTAACCCTCTCCAGGATGAATCTGTTTGTTTTCTTGGCAGTCCATGGTACATTCAGTACTCTTCCCCGCACCACAGCTCAAAGGCGTCAATTCTCCTATCCTCCGTAAGTCATTGTCCAACTCTCTGATGAATAACAAGTGATTGCAAAAACCATGGCCTGTATCGGGCGCACCTTAGTCTCCAGAGAGACACCGTTGCTCTTGAGTACTTTAGAGAGGTCCCTAACAGCAGACTTTCCCATCACAATACATTTTTTTATTTTCTGGCTGCTGGTGCAAAGAGTGTTGACTGTGGAGCCGAGCAAACTGAAGCTGTGAACAATCTCAATCTCTTCGCCATCCATCCTCTGATGCTACCAATTGGTCCGGTGGTGAGAATCTTTGTCTTCTTGACGTTGAGCCTCAGTCCATACTGAAGGCTGCAGTCCTTAACCCTCTACAGCAAGTGCATGAGGTCCTCTTCAGTTTTGGCAAGCAGGGTTGTGTCATCTGCGTAACACAGATTGCTAATAGTTCTTCCACCAATCCTGATGCCACACTTCTCCTCATAGAGCCCAGCCTCTTGGATAATCTGTTCTGCATACAGGTTGAAAAGATATGGAGATAGGACACATCCCCAGCATACACCCTTCCCAATTTTGAAACATGCAGTGTTACCCTGCTCTGTTCTGACGACTGCCTCTTGGTCCAAGTATAGGTTTCGCATTAGCACGATTGAATGTTCTGGGATTCCCATTCTTCTCAGAGTCAGCCACAGTTTGTTATGATCCACACAGTCAAATGCCTTTGCATAATCAATGAAACACAGATAGACATTCTTCTGGTATTTCCTGCTTTCAGCTAAGATCCATTTAACATCAGCTACAATATCCCTAATACCATGACCCCTTCTAAACCCTGCCTGGACTTCTGGCAGTTCTCTGCTGACATGCTGTTCCAGTCGTTTTTGGATAATCTTCAGTAGACTCTTGCTTGCATGTGAAATCAATGATATTGTTCTGTAGTTTCCGCACTCAGTTGGATCACCTTTCTCTGGAATGGGAACAAATATAGATCTCTTCCAGTCAGTTGGCCAAGTGGTTGTTCTCCAGATTTCTTGGCACAACTTGGTGAGCATGTCCAGGGCAGCATCTGTTAGCTGAAATATGTCCTGGGGCCTTATTTTCTGCTATTTCCTTCAAAGCAGCTTGAACTTCTTCCTTCATCACCATAGGCTCTTGCTCAAATGTTATTTCATTAAATTCTTCGGTATCTGCCAATTCTTTTCAATACAATGACTCAGTATATTCCTTCCATCTTAATACCTCCTGGATCATTTAATATTCTGCCAAAAACATCCTTGATTATAGCAACTCTAGGTCTAAATTTGTTCTTCAGTTCCTTGAGCTTAAGAAATGCTGAATAAGTTCGGCCCTTTTGATTTTCCGACTCTAGCTCCTCGCACATTCCATTGTAATATTGTGCTTTGTCATTCCGTGCTGCCTTTTAGAATCTTCTGTTCAGCTCTTTAGTATCTTGAATTCTTCCTTGAGCTTTGGGTTCTTTAAGCTCCAGTGCAATCTTCAGAGTTTCTTCTGACATCCATTTTGGTATTTTCTTCCTCTTCTGTCTTTGTAATGGCCTCTTGCACTCTTCCTGGATGATACATTTGACATCCTCCCACTACTCATCTGGTCTTTGTTCATTAGTGTTCAAGGCCTCAAACCTGTTCCTGAGATGATTCTAAAATTCAGGTGGGATGAAATCAAAGTCATATTTTGGCTCCTGTGGATTCGGTTTAATTTTCCTAAGAAAATATTTTGTAACTAGATCTATATAGGTGATGGTTGCACTTTGTTAATGTCACTGGATTGTACACGTTAATTTTATTACCCTTACGTGTGCCTATTCAATCTGTTTGCTGAGAAAATAACTTGAGACTCTATGTTTAAGAAGAATGTGGCATCAAGATTGCAGGAAAAATGGAAATAGATGAGGAATGGAACTGCTTATAAGGAAGATATGATTAGATCTTTGCATAACAATAGTCAGGAATAAAGGCTGCATAGTAAAATGGACTGGGTGGGAGTGGGGGATTATACAATGAAAGAATTTTTTTTTTCAAAGAGAAAAGTTATTTGGGGGAGGGCAGGGGGAAAATATGCAACAATGAATGAATGGAAATCCAAGTACTCTATAAACTTTCATTAAAATCTCAATTAAAAAAATATTACAGGAAGATTCATTAACAATTTTGCTTGCTGAAAACAAGAAGAACTTGAGGTGCTTGCTACAGAAGATCAAGGACTGCAGCCTTCAATCAGGATAATGTCTGAACATCAAGAAAATAAAAATCCTCACTATTGGGCCAATAGACAACATCATGATAGATGGAGAAAAGAATGAAATTGTCAACTATTTCATCTTGGATCCACAATCAATAACCTGGGTATCAGCAGTCAGGAGAGGGTTAGGACAGTCTGCTGTTAGGGACCTCTTCAAAGTCCTGAAGAGCAATGATGTCAGTTTGAAGACTAAGGTGAGAGCAGGAAAATGAATAATGACAACAGAAGAGTTGATGAATACCTTTGAGTTGTGGCACTGGAGAAGAGTACAGAATATCCCATAGGTTGAGAAAGTGCAACCAGAGTGCTCCTTAGAGGTAAGGATAATGAGACTTCATCTCACATACTTAGGACATGTTGTTAGGAGAAGCTATTCCTTGGGAAGGGACATCACTCTTGGAAATGTGGAGGGTCAGCAAAGGAGAAAAAGACTCAATGAGATGGATTGTTACAGTGTCTGCAGCAATGGGCTGAAATGTGTTGGGGATGTTACGGACGGCACATGATAGAACTGAGCTGACTATTGTTCATAGGGTCACTGTGGTCACTGTGATAGGGTCAATTTGATAGCATCTAACAATAATATGTTAATTTCATTTCATTTTTAAGGTGGAAAATACCTCCAAGATTATGAGTGGCTGTCACTCTCCAGCTAGTTTGAGCTCATTCCAATGTCTCTTCTTCCTGAGCGATTGTGGAGACTTAGGCTGCTGAGGAGATGTGAGCGGTGAATGGGAAGAGCTGTGATATTTGCTGCTTTGGAGAAAGGGCCAGGCCTGGTGGAGCTCTGTGGGTTTGAGGGGGATCTTGGGACAGCAGGTGCATGAGAAGGAGGCTCTGGGTATGGGAGAAAATGCAGAGTGGAGGGTGAAAGAGAAAGTTAGTGGCACGATTTGCCTATACCCAACAAAGAGGCAGGAAAATCTCTCTCTTTTCCAATACTGATTTCAGGATTACTGTAGGTGAGTCCATGGTACATAACAACAACAACATAGGTGATTGTCTTTAGCTTCATTTTGGTGCTGGACTATAGACACAAAGAACTTGAAAACCATTGCTGATCCAGTCACTTACTATTTAAATATTTATATGTGTTACATCCCAGAATAGGAAGATAATCAAGAATAACATCGTGCAGCAAAAAGAAAGCTGATTAAGAGATATGAGGCAAATTGCTAGTGTTAAATGACTTGGCAGTCCTTGGTACGCTGAACGAAGCCCTGCCTAATTGTCCTCATCTTCACAAGCATCGCTGTGTTTGAGCCTGCTGTTGAAGGCATTGTGTCAATTAAGATTATTCAGTCTTTCTCTTTTTCACTGACTCTCTAAAAAGCATGATGTCCCCCATGGACTAGTCATTCCTGTTTAAAGGTCACAAGATGAAGTCTCACCATCCTAACTTCGAAGGAGTATTCTGGCTCTGTTGTTGTTTGTTGTTATGTGCCGTCGAGTCGCTTGCGACTCATAGCGACCCTATGTACAAGAGCCCTAAGCTCCGCTCTGTCCTGTGCCAATCGCACTGTCTCTGACACTCCCATCCCAATTATCCCAGTCACTGAATCAATCCACCTCATAGAGG
>NW_006399832.1:6089645-6091504 GCF_000299155.1 Elephantulus edwardii
TGAGATTGTTACTTCTTCTAAAACAAATTCTACTATTTTTCTCGAAGTCTATTATATCTTTAACATTCTCCATTAAATTCAAAGTCACCAACTCTTCTTTGGTCTTTCTTATTCATTACTTGGCTTTTTGCTTGAATGTAAGGGAGGGTGGAGGGACAGCACAAGAGAGGAAAACCTTGGATGAGATGGATTGACTCGGTGCCCGTGGAAATGGGGATGGGTGTGTCAGAGACAATGAGGTTGGCTCAGGATAGAGCAGGGTTCAGGGCTATTGTACAATGGGTCACTATGAGTTGGAGTCAAAGGTGATTGAAAAGCTTATGGCTGGGGAGCTCTGGTGGCCTAGTGGCAAGGAGCTGCAACTACAATCCTAGAGGCGCACAGTTCGAATCCACCAGATGCTCTGCCAGGAAGGAGGGACAATCTCCTCCTGTACCAGTCAGATCTGATTTGACGGTACACTCACACAAAAATAATAAAATAAAAATTAAAAAAAAAAGAAAAAGAAGAAGAAAAGCTTATGGCTTAAGTATGGCGCACTTTAGTCTTCGAAGTGGACTCTTCACCTTTTAACACTTAAATAAATCTTTTTCGGCAGCTTTTCCCCCATGCTCTACACTGTTGGATCTCTCAGTTGCTGCTTCTTCCACTGATGAGGTTAATCCAAGTAGAATGAAATTCTTGACAAAGACAGTATTTTCTCCATTTGCCATGATGTTGCCTATTGATCTAATGGTGAAGATTTTTGTTTTCCTTACACTGAATTATAATCCATACTGAAGGCTGTAGTCTAATTTTCCTCAATGGTACCTTTAAGTCCTCTTCACTTTCATTCAGCAAGAAAGGTCGTATTATCTGTATCTCACCTTGTTAATGAGTTTTGTTTCAATTCTAAAGTCATGCTTATCTTTGTGTTCTTATTATGATTTCCATGAAAGTTTACAGAGAGGTCGAGTTTTCATCCATTCATTGTTGCACATTTTCCTCCCTCCCCTCTCTCTTCCCCCTCCTGCAGTGTATTTTGCAACGTGCCCCTTGTTCCAGACTGTTGTCATATGTCTAATGTCTGAGCATACGTTCCTTTCATATGGTACTTTGCCTCATCTGTTCCAATTCAGTGGTCGTTATCCATCCACTCTTCCCACGCTTTTCTTTAAATAGTCCAACTTATCAGATATTTGCTCAGAATGCAGATAATTTATATAAGTATGGTGAAAGGATGCGATTTGAGAACCAGATAACGTGTCACTCACCAAACGAGCAATGAAGTCAGGAGGGGTGGCCAAAGGAGCGAAGAGGATTTCTCAAGGTAGTGGAGCACATCAGGGCAGGAGGTGCAGAGGCCAGGTCTACACTACTCCCACACAGCACAGGAAAGTAGGAGGAACCTCTAAGGGGACTCTAGACAGAGTCTGGGCATGGGACACGGAGCCCACACTTGGGAAAGAGAGGGCTGCTAGTAACCAAGCCTGCACTAGCCAGCAGGCCACAGTGAGGGGCGCCATGGCCACCATCCTAACCAAGTGTTCAAGTGGTAATAGGTAAGAAAAGATGGAGTAATAATGAACACTGCATTGGATCAGAGGAAGGAGAGGACTGTTTAAAAGGAATAGGTGGTAAGACATTATTTACATGACAACAGACAAGAATAAGAGGCACATAGAAAAGTGGACTGGAGGAGGGGTGGGGGGAAGGTGGAGGGAAGGAGGAAATTATGCAATAATGAATGGATTTTTTTTAAAGTGTATTGGAGGGGTAGGGAGGAAAATATGCAACAATGAATGAATGAAAATCCAACTTTTCTATAAACGTTTCTTTCAAATTACAGTAAACAATTTTTTAAAAGAACTATCTTAATT
>NW_006399832.1:6093049-6096693 GCF_000299155.1 Elephantulus edwardii
TGCGATTGGCACAGGACAGAGCAGAATTTAGGGCTGTTGTACATAGGGGTCACTATGAGTTGCAAGCGACTCAACAGCACATAACAACAACAAAACAACTTAATTACCATATGACTGAGCAATTCCACTCCTGGGTATGTACTCAAAAGAATTCAAAGCAGGAACTGAAACAGATATTGGATGTCAATGTTCATTGCGACCCTATTCACAATATCCAAAAGGCAAGTACCTTGTCAGATGACTGGGTAAATAAACTGAGCTCTGATAGTGTTGGCTACAGAGAATTGTGCAGTTAATCTAAAGCAGACCAGCTCAAATCTGCCAATGGCTTTGGGGGATAACGATGGGCACTCTCTTCCCGTGCAATTTACAGCCTCTAGAACCTCACTGTGGGGTCAGCTATGAGTCGGTTCTTAATCGACATCAATGAGAGTTTATGCATACAATGGAATATTATTCAATCATAAGGAAAACAGAAGTTCTGATGCATGCTATGAAGTGATTGAACCTTGAAAGCATTGTATTGAATTAAATAAGTCAGATCTAAAAGGACAAGCACTCTGTGATCCCATTTATGTGAAACATCTAGAATAGGCATCTGCAGAGTGGTCACCAAAGTCAAGCGAAGAGACATTGCTTAAGGAGTACTGAGTCTTGTTGAGAGCGATGAAATAATTTTAAGCAGAGAGTGGTGATGGCTGAACAACATGGGAAGCATAATTAATCTCACCCTATTGTGCATTTTCTAAAAAGGTTGAAATGGCAATTGTCCTGTCATATGTATTTCATGACAACATTTAAGGCAGGGGGGTGGGAAGGGAATCAAAGGACAGTGGCAGTAACTATGCAAAGGATACCGCTCTATTCTCTCCTGAAATGAGGTAAGCCCTAGGACTCAAGAAGGTCTGTCATTAAGGACCAATTGAGGAGAGAGGGCAGGGAATTAGGCTGCACTTGGCTCTAACCTTAAATCACCTTTTTTTGGAATGGAAACAAATATGGATCTCTTCCAGTGAATTGGTCAGATAACTGTTCTCAAAATTTCTTACCAGAGGCCAGTGAGTACATTCTGGGCTACTGTGTGTTGAAACACCTCACCTGGTATTCCACCAACTCCTATGGTTCTTATTATCTACCAGTGCCTTCAGGGAAGCTTGAACTTCTTCCTTCATCACCATTGACTCTTGAGCATGTGTTGCTTCCTTAAATGATTCCTTGTTGACCTGTTTGGTTTGGTAAGGTGCCTCTATATTTCTTCCATCTTCTTCTAAAACTTCCTGCATAATTCAATATTCTGCTCATAGAATCCTTTACTATTGCAACTTGAGACTTGAATTTGTTCTTTACTTCTTCCAATTTGAGAAATGCCAACTGATTGGAATATTCGTTCACATTCCAAAGAAACATGAGCCAACAATGTGGAAATTTTTGAACAATATCATTAATATCATAAGCAACTAAAATCTTGCTGAAGATTATTTAAAAATGGCTGTAACAGTACAATAACAGCTGCTGGAAATTCAAGAAGGATTCAGAAGAGGCTATGGAATGAGGGATATTATTTCTGGTGTCAGATGGAGCTTGGCTGAGTCAATACTATCAGAAAGAATACCATATTTACTTATGTTTTACTGACTATGTAAAGACATTTGATTACGTGGATCATAATAAAATATGAATAACATTGAGAAGAATGGGAATCCCAGAGTACTTAATTGTACTCATGTGAAACCTAGACATAGACCAAGAAGCAGGAGTCCAACTAGAACAAGGAAATACTGCATGTTTAAAATCAGGAAAGGGGTGCATTAGGGTTGCACATTAAATAATTAATATTATGAATAATCAATATTAATACTTATTTAATGTGTATACTGATCAAATTATTCAAGAAACTGAGCTGCGTGAAGAAGAATGTGGCACCAGTATTGAGGGAAGACTCATAAACAATCTGCATTATGCAGATGACACAATCTTGTTTATAAAAAGTAGAAAAAGACTTAAAACACTTCAGAAGATCAGACTACAGCCATCAGTATGGACTACATCTCAACATCGAGAAAACAAGACTCATCATGGGACCAATAGGTAACAGGATAGATGGAGAAATTAATAAAATTGTCAATTATTTCATTTTAGTTGGATCCATAAGCAACACTCATGTAGCAGCAGTCAAGAAATTGAAAGATGCACTGCATCGGGGAAAATGTGCTGTCAAGGGCCTTTCCAGAGTGCTAAAGAAGACTGAAGATGGACCTAATTCAAGCCATGATATTTCCAATTGCTTTCTATGCATCTGAAAGTTGAACAATCAGTATGGATGACAGAAGAAGAATCAATGCCTTTGAATTGTGGGGTTGATTAAGAGGATTGAATATCCAATGGGCTGCCAAAAGAACAAACAAATCTATCCTGGAGGGAGTACAACCACTGTGTTCCTTACAGGTAAGGAGGGTGAAACTTCATCTCAGACACGATAGACATGTTATTAGGAGGGACCAGTCCTCAGAAAAAAAGGCATCATGTTATAAAGGTGGAGTTTAAAAAAGGGAAGATTTTCAACCAAATGGATTAACACAGTGATTTTAACAATGTTGTTGTTGTTAAATTGTTAAGTGCCATTGAGTTGTTGATGACTCAGAGTGACCCAATGAACAAAAGACCTGAACTTTCATCATTTCTCTAAGTTCATAGAGTTTCTGGAGGCAAATTTTTCAGAAGTGGATGCCACTCTTGCTTAAAAGACTGTTTTAATCTGGGAGCTCCACCAAACACTGTCCACCATAGGTAACCACTATCGTATTTGACACATCGGTGTCACAGTGTTTAGCATCACAGCAACCACGAGTTACCTCTGTGCAGCAAATGTACAGACAAGTGCTGTACCCCTTAGAAGAATGTTTGACCAAAAACAATTAAAATAAGGCCTGAGGGCTGAAGATTAAAAATCACCTACCTTTTACTTGATAGCATAACTTTCTCTCCACTAGGCCAACAGAGTGCTCTCTCTGACTCACAGCAATTCTATGCACAACAGATCTAACCCTTGCCCCATCCTACGCCATCCTCACAGTCTGAGACATGCTTGAGCCCATTGTTACAGAATGGTCTCGAGTAAATCAGAGATTGTGAAGAAGATGTGTTACAGAGCAGGGTTCAGATATGAGTTGCCATAGACTAGAGAGTTCATGACAACAACAACTCTAACAGAAGAGACAAATGGAAGGAAAAGTAGGGAGGGAGGACCTGAGGGAAAGCACCAAAGGGGCCTGGCTGTCAGTGAGGGGATGTGGGCAACAGGGAGAGCCAGGGCCCCCTGCACTCCCACCTGTAGCTGTCATTTCCATTTCTATTGCCCATTCTCCAGACACCACAGGAACCTCAGGCCCAAATGCAGAAGTAGAGGGTCCAGATAGCATCCCAAAATCAAAGGCCACATGTATTATTTCTCTGAAGAGAAATTGAGTATAAGTCAAGAAAGTATTGGTGAAATGAATGTGCTGTTTAAATAGGGTTAACAGAATATTGATTAAAAGGAGCATTACAAGTGGAATTGGGTCCTTCCAAAATATGTGCTGCAAATCCTAACCTCTGTGCCTGTGGCTTTAATCTCATTTGGGAATAGGTTGTCTTTGTTATGTTAA
>NW_006399832.1:6098708-6116330 GCF_000299155.1 Elephantulus edwardii
TAGCTCTCTGTTGATGTGCTGTTCCAGTCGTTTTTGGATAATCTTCAGTAAAATCTTGCTTGCATGTGAAATCAGTGAGATTGTTCTGTAGTTTCCATATTCTGTTGGGTTACCTTTCTTTGGGATAGGAACAAATATCGATTTGTCTAAGGGGTATGTCCAGTTAATTTCTTCTGAGATGTAAAAGAGGTTAACAAGCAAGCCACATGGAAACCAGCTGAAGAGACCAGGACCTTCCCCTAGAGCCAACAGGGAGAGAAAGCCTTCCTTCTCTTAGAGCCAGTGTCCTGAAATCTGATTTCTGGCCACCTCACTACGAGCAAATAAATTTCTATTTCTTAAAGTCTCTAGTTGTGGTATTTCTAGTACAGATACACTAAAAGACCAAGACAAGGCCTGTGATACTAATGATACAAACTAAAATTTAAACAAAGCAAACTTTTTACGTTTATCTTCCTAACAACACCATGACGAGATTCAGCCTCCATCTATTTCAGTAGCTTGAACAAATTGGAGCTGAAGGTTTGCATCTACCATTTGTTGGAATCCACCAGCTGCTTTGTGGAAGAAGGAGGGGCAGTCTCCTCCCGTGTGGTTTACTGCCTCTGAAAACCCACTGAAGGGTCTGCTGTGGGTTGGTTCCAACTCGATGACACACATCAACAAGAAACCACTTAGTATTTAAGAGTCCTGGTGATATAGTAGATAAGTATCAGGCTGCTGACTGAAATGTCAGCTGTGGTGAAGAAGAAGAAAGACACAGTCTCCTCTCATTAAGATTTACAGCCTCAGAAAGCCAATGGAGTTACTGTGAGTAGGAATCACTCCTATGGCGGTGGTCTGTGCTTGGGTTTTAGTATAGTTTATGATTGGTTTTTGGGGGGGTTTTTTTGGTCACTGTAGGTTTTTTTTAGTACTTTTTCATTACTTTTAATGAAAATTTACAGAGATTTTGGATTTCCATTCATTCATTGTTGCACTTTCTCCCTGCCCACCCCTCCCCTCCAGTTCATTCTTCTCTTTGAAAAGTAAAAGAAAAATTCTTTCATTGTTATAAAATCCCTCCCCCCAAGCCCACTCCATTATGCAGCCTTCATTCTGGACTTCTTCTCATGACAATAATACCTAATCACATATCCCTTTTAAACAGTTCTCTCCCTTATCTGTTTCAATGCAGTATGCATAATTTATCCCATCTTTCTCAGTCTTCCCCCCAACCCTATGGTTAGTTTTTAAAGTCAAATATGCCCAGGCTGGTCTTTCACCCTAGAAAGTCCACAAATAGCCACTGAGCTGGGAGCTCCAGGCAGATGGGTGCCTAAGTCTGTGTCCCACCTTGTCCTGAAGGGAGGGGACCCTGATAAATCACAGGTTCAATCCAAGTACTCTGAAAAAGTATTCATTTTGATCCATATCAGTGCTGTGCTCTGCTGTGCCATGCTGCGTCGTGCCATGCTGTACATGGTCCCTGGTGGTGCAGTGAAGCACTTGGGCTACTAACCAAAAAGTCAGAGAGGTTCAAACCCACCAGCCATTTGGTGGGAGAAAGATAAGACAGTCTGTTTCGGTAAAGACTTAAAAGGCTCTGCACCTTAGAAACCCTATGGAGCTTTACTTCCTCAGTAACATTATATCTGTAGACTATGAAACACAAGAGAAGATCACTGTTCAAAAGCAGGTATGTCCACAAAAGCAGGATTGTCAAACCAAGTGTGAACATCTGTTGCCACGCTTTGTTTCTCTTAAACGGATGTTTATTAAGTGTTTATTGTGCTGGCAACCCAAAGGGAAGCAATTCGAACCCACCAGGGGCTCTGCAGGAGAAAGATGGGCAATCTTTGTGATTTACAGCCTCTAAAAACCCACTGGGAGATCAGCTGTGAATCTGTTGTTAATAGGACATAACAACAAGTTAAATAAACAGTAGCAAGTATCTAATGTCTAGGAAAACAATATTAAAATAATATTGAAAATTTCAGTAACTGGAAAAATACATCTATTGAGTTATAGTCACAGTTCTACTCTATTCCCATTCCTTCCCACAAGGATTCTGATGATCAGGATTTGAAAACTAAGGTCTCAAGCGTCTCATCTGGTTCTATGACCTTTTTGTGAGCTCTTGGACAATGAGATTAGTGCCATGCCCTTTCTTATACCATTCACTCTGCCCTTCATTGTTAAATTTGAAAGGTCAGAAGAAAACTAGGAAAAGAGGGGTAGGTAATACATACTAACTGCATTGGAACAGACCAAGGAAAGAATGGTTTAAAAGGAATATATGATTAGGCATTATTTGTATGGTAGCAGTCCAAAATAAGAGGAACATTGCAAAGTGGCCTGGGGCAGGGGTTAGAGGGGAGGGAAGTAATTGTACTACTATGAATGAATTTTTTTTTTTAATGAAATGAGGAGGTAGGAAAATGTGCAACAAAGAATGAATGAAAATCCAACTTTTCTGCAAACTTTCATTAAAAGTGCAGTTTTAAAAAAATTTTTGAAAGGTCAAAAAGCTACAAATGCGAAAAACGAGACTTCACCTTTTTAGCTTTTTTCACAAAATCCACCAGGGGGCAGCAATCCCCTAAAAATAGCTCTACTCTTAACAATGCTTTTTTTCCTAGGGGTAAAAAGGGCTGAATCCAAATTTCTAGTAAACCAAATACATTTGACTGTGTGGGTTATAATAAACTGTGGATAGCATGCCCAGCTTCTTCCAGCTAGGCCACCAGAGCTCCCCTAACATGGAAAAGAATAGCAATTTCAGGACACTTAATTGTGCTCATAAGGGAACTGAACCAAGACAGTCATTCAAACAGAATAGCATACTGCCTGGTTTTAAATCAGGAAAGATGTGCTCCAGAGTTATAGCTTATCACTGTATCTATTCAATCTGTATGATGAGCAAATAATTTCAGAGCTTGGACTGTATAAAGAAAAAGGTATCATCAGGATTACAGGGAGACATGTTTACAAACTGTGATCTACAAGTGATTCAATCCTGTTTGCTGGAAATGATGAGGACTTGAAGCACTTATTAAGGAAGCCTAAAGGCCTTTGACATGAGCTAAACCTGAACATCAAGAGAAAAAAATTCTCACTGCTGAACAGCTAAATAGAATCATGAAAAACTGAGAAAAGATTGAGGTTGTCGAAGATTTCATTTTGCTTGACCTTGTAATCAATGCCCAGGGAAGCAGCAGTCACGATAATGAACACTTCCTTGAAACAGATGAGGGGAGGAGCTGTCAGAATGAAATATATGATTAGGCAGTGTACATATGACAACAATCCGGGGCAAAGGGTACATTTCAAAGTGGACTGGAAGAGGGGGAAGAAAGAAAGGAAGGAAATGTGCAAAAGTGAATGAGTGAAAACCCAACCTTTCTGTAAACTTCCATTAAAATCACAACTTAGTTGGAAGGAAGGAAGGAAAGAAACCAAACAATGTGTTGCAATGGAAAAAGCTGATGTCAAGGCTATCTTTCAAGTGTAGAAGAGCAAATATGTCTCTTTCAGGATTAAGGTACACCTGACCACCAGAGCCATGATACTTTTCTCTGTGTGTATGTGTGTGTGTGTGTGTGTGTATAAAATCTGATCTGACTGGTACAGGCGGAGATTGTCCCTCCTTCTCCAGCAGAGCATCTGGTGGATTTGAACTATGTACCTCTGGGATCGCAGTGCAGCTTCTTGCCACTAGGTCACCAGAGTTCCCTGCCACGATACTTTTCAATTCCTCATACAGATATGTAGGTTGAACAAGGGAGGATCAGTGCCTTTGAGTTGTTGGTTTGGTGAGGGCTATTGAGTATGCTAAGGACTACTCAAAGAACATGCAAATCCATCTTGAGAGAGGTACAACCAAGATGCTTCTTAAAAGTAAGGATGGTGAGATTGCATCTCACCCACTTTGGGGTACATTATTAGGAGAGGCCAGTCCTTGGACAAAGGCATCATACTCAGTAATTCATAGAGTGAAAAAGAAGACCCTCCCCGAGATGGATGTGCACAATGGCTGCAGTAACGGGTTTAAACAAAGCAGAGCTTCTGAGGTTGGCACAGGATCCACCAGCCCTTCATGCTGTTGTGCACAGGGTTGCTATGAGTGGAGGCTGTCTGTAGACGAACCATCACTTCCAAAGTTCACCTTCCTTTAGAGACTGAACGTGATCTGCTCTGTGAATATCTCTAGCCAAAACCCAAACTCACTGCCACCAAGCCAATCCCGCCTTCCCCACCGGGATTCCAAAGCTGTAATCTTTACAGAAGCAGACTGCCACATTTTTCTCCTGAGGGGCAGTTGATAGTTACAAACCACCAGTGTTTTGATTGGCTTTAACCATTGTGCTACCAGAATTCCGTAACTCTAGCCCATATGGTGCTTATTGACCAGAAAAACAGGCTAGACTTCAGTCTGCTTGGCCTGTTGCCTTTAAGAAGCACACAGGCCAAACAACCTTAAACAGAGGCCTGGTCGACCCAAGGCTTGAGTGTTCATCTTGCTTCCGCATCTACTCCTGGCCTTACTTAGAGCCAAGAAATGTTGTTTCTATTGAAAAAATAGTATGGCAGATGACTTTGGAAGCCTGCCTCTGTCTCTTACCACCTCATTACTCACTGACTTCAAGCAGCCAGCACCTGCAGCTCCTCCTCAGCAGGCTTGCTCTGGTGCCAAAGTCCATTTTTCTACCTCTGAAGCAGGTTGAAAGAGAAATTAAGAGCCCCCAGGAACAGTTTCATTGACCGAGGCCCAGTTGCCAGCACTGTCACTGGAGGGGCTGGTGGATGAGAATCCCTCACCTTGCTTGGGTTACTCTGAGGCAAGCACTCCACGTCGTTCACAGCATGACTAAGCCCAGCTGTCCTCAGAGACACTGGCCTCACTCACTGTGGCTGTTTTACGTCCCAAATAAACCAGCCACGATCAAAAGCTTTCCCTCAGGGCCTACTTCTGAATAACAGACTGAAGGTAAATTTCTGTCAGCACTGGCCACAGAGAATTTCTTTTTCTTTATTTATTTCAATCCCAAATTGGCTAAATCTTGACTTGAAAAGGGCACCCTGTGCTGTTAAGCACAGAAATTTCCAACTTCTTTCAAAACTAACGATTCCAGAGCGGCCTACTTCTCTCAGCCACTTAGCCACTCAGTCAGGCTTTGTTTCTCTTCCAAGAATATCCCAGAAGTTCAGTAATAAAATAAAAACTAGAACATAGAAGGAATATTGTTACTGGGTCTCAGTCACCTTTTCAACCATACCCCACACACCAAGTCCCTAAGCGAGAAAGCACACCCTTGCCATTTCCATTCTGATCATGTGTGCCCATTGCAGTGAGTGGGCATCAGCTCATGGCTGACTCTCCGGTGGATTTTCAGAGACTGAAACATTACCTTTCTTTGGAATGGGAACAAATATAGATCTCTTTCAGTCTGTTGGCCAGGTGACTGTCCTCCAGATTTCTTGGCACAACTTGGTGAGCACATCCAGGGCAGCATCTGTTTGTTGAAATATGTCAACTGGTATGCCATCAATTCTTGGGGCTTTGTTTTTTGCTAATTCTTTCAGAGCAGCTTGAACTTCCTCCTTTATCACCACAGGCTCTTGCTCATATGTTGTTTCATCAAATTCTTCTGTGTCCACCAATCCCTTTTGGTACAATGACTCTGCATACTCTTTTCATCTTCTTTTAATGCTTCCTGGATCATTTAATATTCTGCCCAAAGCATCCTTAAGTATTGCAACTCGAGGTTTGAATTTGTTCTTCAGTTTCTTCAGCTTAAAAAATGCTGAGCAAGTTCAGCCCTTTTGACTTTCTGACTCCAGCTCCTTGCACATTTCATTGTTAATACTTTACTTTGTCTTCCCACGCTGCCCTCTGGAATCTTCTGTTCAACTCCTTAATATCTTTATTTCTTCCCTTTGCTTTGGCTACTCGGTGCTCCAGAGCAATATTTAGAGTTTCTTCTGACATCTGTGTTGGTCTTTTCTTCCTTCTCTGCCTTTGTAATGACCTTTTGCATTCTTCCTGGATGATATTCTTGCTATCCTCCCACAACTCGTAGTCTTCACTCATTAATGTCTATAAGGCCTCAAAACCTGTTCCTGAGATGATTTTGAAATTCAAGTGGAATAGACTCAAGGTCAAATTTTGGTTCCTGTGGACTTGATTTAAAGGAGATTGTCCATCTTTCTCCTTCACAGCAACTAGTGGATTTGAACCACGTACCTTGAAGTTGGTAGCACAACTCCTTACAACAAAGTCACTAGCTCCCTTTCTGACCATAGCAATCTTGTGGGACAGAGCAAAACTGTGTACTCCATAAGTGTCCCCAAGGCAGTAGAGCAGTCTGTCAGAGTTGTTCTCCTCACCCAAAGGCCACACCTCTTGGTGGTTCAAATCCACCAGTGGCTCCTTGAGAGAAAGTTGGGCAATTTCTTCCTATGCAATTTACAGATTAAGAAAAAGGAAAAAAAGCAATGGAGATTCAGCTATGAGTCAATTCAACTCATGCCAACATGCTAGTGAATTTTCATTACAGAAGCCGACTGCCACATTTTTCCCCAGCAGAGGGGATCTTGACCCTTCTGTTAGAAGTCAAGCAATTTAAAAGTCAGTAGGGCTCTTTCCGCAACCCTGAACCCTTCAGACATCTATGTTAGTCATGGAAGCAACAGGAAGCTCCCCCTGCAAGAATGTTTCCTCTATTATTACTCTTTCTGCACATAATAAAGTGTGCTTGGTTTTTCAACCCGTTCTGTTATCCTCTGGAGGGTGTGCTAGGAACGTGCTCTTGAAACAGCCTGTTTAGTTCTACTGTGTTCCATTCTACCAAGGGCTGCTGTCATTTCCATGGAGATCTGCTGAGCCTCACACCTTGTTACTTCCCTAAAGAGAAGATTTCGTTCACCTGCAGAATGATCACTTTCTAATTCATGGCTCCCCTCAAGAGCCTCTCTGGACAAGTTACTCTTATGGACAAATGAGAAGTTTGGGAATAATGAGAGAAATATAACTTGAGTGGAACACCTATAACAGAAATAACGTGAATGTGATACAAACTGAAGAATGCAACCTAAGTACCGAACTTTAGGGGTGGACATTATTGAATGAGAATCTGCTTTGCTGATGTACTTTAGCCAAAAAAGAGATTTTTTTTTTTAAAAAAGTGCTTCCCTGAAAGGGAAATCAGATATTAGTTCAAAGACTAAGGAGCAGTTGATCCACTCCACAGTCTGTTCAATTACTTCCTAAGCATCTGAATGTTGGACAATGAATAAGGATGACAGAAGAATCAATACCTTTAAACTGTGGCGTTGGAGAAAAGGCCTGAATAGCCCATGGACTACCAAAAGAACAAACAAGTTTGTCTTGGAAAAAGTGCAGCCAGGGGGCATCCTTTGAGGCAAGGATGATGGAACTCCATCTCACATACTCTGGGCATGTTGTTCAGAGGGGCTCGTCTTTGAAAAAGACATCATGATGGGAAAGCTTGAGGGTCAGAGGAGGGAAAGACCTTCAACAAGATGGATTGGCACCTTCTCTACTGTAACAGTGGGCTCAGTATATCAGAGATGTTAGGATGGCGTAGGATAGGGCACAGCTCAAGAATGTTGTCCACAGGATTGCTATAAATTGTAGATAACCTGATAGCACGTAGCAACAACAACAAGCCTAACAGGGGCCACTCGTTTTATGATGAACCACCTAAATTGGCAAGGTGCTCACTACCAAATGAGCGAACCTAGTCCATCGTGCCAGGGCTTTATTTCTTGATTATTTTAATGGGTGAGGAGTTGGCTGCCAAGCCAGAGACAGGCAGTTCTCCAGCTGCTCCGCAGGAGAGAGTTCAGAAATCTCTGTGTGACTTACAGCCTCTGAAAACCTGCTGGAGGATCAGCAATAAGTTGGTTCTGACTCATGGCCACGTAAGGACAATAACAATAATAAAGGCATTCCTTATTAGCTGTGGTGGCCTAATACAAAGGGAGCTGGGCTGCTCATGCTAAGGTGATGATTCTTTACTGGTTCAAATCCACCAGTGACTCCAAAGGAGAGAAATGGGCAATTTCCTCCTATATAGATTTACAGCCTCAAATGCCCAGTGTAGAGTCAACTATGAGTCAGTTCTGACTTGATGCAATGCTGTTGTTGTGTGCCGTTGAGTCAGAACCGACTCACAGCTGACCCTCCAGCAGCTTTTCAGAGGCAGTGAGTCCACAGGAAGTGATTGCCCATCTTTCTTCCCTGATGGTCATGAGTAATGAGTAAATTGTTTATTAGCCTTCACTATGTACCAGTACTATTAAAAGTTCTTTATTTGTGTAAACAGATTTAACCATCCAAAAACCTTATGAGAGATACTATAGTACCATCTGCTTTTCAGGCCCAAAACCAAAGCAAAACTGAAGCACAAAGACAGCAACAACCAGCATAAACCACAGAGCCAGCAGATTTCAAAGGTTTCTCACTCCAGAGTCTGTACTATATTTTAACGTTTTCTTCTTTCAGGTAGAAATCTCCTAAACATTTATTACAATCTTTTTAGATGCCAATCCTTATAAAATTATGACCGAACCCAGTGACTTTTCCTGTACATACAAAGAGTCAACCCCCTACAACTCATAGACCCCCTCCCCGCCCAAGGTCAATAGTACTGTCGCCTCAACACAGAAAACTTACCTTCAAATGTCAACAATAAGTTGAGGTACTATTCTGTGCCTTCAGAACTGGCAACCGTAAAGAGAAACTCTGAAATCAAGTGCTGGGGTGATGGAAAAGGTAGTGCCAAGCTTAGAAAGAAAGTTAGAAACACACAGCAAAGAGTGATTAAAGAGTCCACAAACTTGATAATCTCTCTCCTGAAATTTATTCTTAGAAAAACAATTTAGATGAGCTTAAAAGCCATCTGTCAAAAGAGAGTTTTAGGAAGGGTTTTTTTTTTAAAATTTTATTATTTTTGTGCATGTACCGTCAAATCAGATCTGACAGGTACAGGAGGAAATTGTCCCTCCTACCCCGGCAGAGCATCTGGTGGATTTGAACCGTGTACCTCTGGGATTGCAGTACAGCTTCTTGCCAAGGAAGGTTTTTTTATAAACATAAACACAAAAGAGGAGGGAGTGACGTCCAATGGTTAGAAAACCATAAATAAATGTCAGCTTTTCATTTAATGACTAATCAAGCATTGGAAAATGTTTAAATAATGTTCAGACAAAAAGAATGTCGCAAAATTCATAGAATGACCCTCCACTGGGTTTGGGGTGTTTTTTTAAAGTTAATTTTTTTAAGTGTGTGTGTGTGTGTGTGTGTGTGTGTGTGTGTGTACTGTCAAATTGGATCTGACTGGTACAGGAGGAGATTGTCCCTCATTCTCCAGCAGAGCATCAGGTGGATTCAAACTTCTCACCTCTGGGATTGCAATACAGCTTCTTGCCACTAGGCTACCAGAGCTCACCTCCATTGGATTTTGAGAGTCTGAAAAATCTCATGGGAGCCCATATTTCTCCATGTAACAGCTGGTACATTCAAACCAAGTGCCTTTAATTTGGCAGCACAATTTCTTACCCCTTGCTGGGCTGATGGAAGATTCCATGGGTACAAGTGTGGGCAGGAGCGGACACCTGCCTTGGAGCCTTTCTATTTTTATCCTGCCTCGCTCTTACTCTTTTGCTTTAAAATGCTAACTTGAGCCATGACACTCTCATCGTTGAGGAAATAATGACTAAGCGATCAAAACCTGTGAAAGATGATGTTATATAAGAGTACAGAATATCCCACCGATTGTCAAAAGAAAACAAGTTTGTCTTGGAGAAAAGGCAACCAGGTGCTCCTTAGAATCAAGAAGGTTGAAACTTTACCTCACGTAATTTGAGCATGTTGTCAGAAGGCGCCAGACCTCAGATCAAGACATTACGTTGGAGAAACGTGAGGGTCAGAGAATGAGAGAGGAAGATCCTCAGAAAGACAGATTTGCGCCGTAAATTCAATAATGGGCTCAAGCACATTAGAGATGATGAGGATGTTCATTTGTGGTTCGTAGGTTGTCTAGTGTCAAAGCTCACTCCATGGATCTGACAAGAAAGGATGAGGATGGTGCAGGACAGAGCAAGATACTGATCTGTTGTTTATAGAGTCACTGTCAGATGTATTTGACAACACCTAACAACAACTCTACGGCACATATTGTTATTGTTGTGTGCCTTTGAGTCAGAACCGACCCTAGCTGATCCTCTAAGGGTTTTCAGAGGCAAATTGTTGCACAGGAAATTGTCCATCCTTCTCCTGAGGAGCAGCTGGTGAATTCAAACTGTGCGCCTTCAGGATTGCAATGCTGCTTCTTACCACTAGGGTCACCAGAGCTCCTCTGAGAGGGAGTTGCAAGGAGACCAAGGTTTCTCAGATTCCCAGGCGAAACTACGAACCAGAGATTTCAAGTCTGGAACCCACAAAAAGAGACTTCCAGGTCTTTCACTCAAACCAGACCATCTTTTTCCAGTGTGCCCTCCATCCATCCACCCCACCCAGCACCCTGGAATGGTTTCCTCATGATAACCCCCTGCAGCCCTGGGACTACTTGTGGATTCCCATCTCATACAATGTGACACGTTCACTGCTGAGGTGGCTTGTTCCCCAGAGCAGGCTGGGAGTTTCAAAGACAGGCCAAGCCACAAGCGTCCACAAGAGCAGTGAGCACTTCAGCCCCATCTGGAAGCACTACACTGTTTGCTCTCAGTTCCCAGAGAATCTAAACATGCTAGGGGAACAGCAGGGGAGTAAAGCCTTTCACATCTGCGCATTTCCACTGAGCTTCTGGCTTGTACCATGCAGGGGTTGTTGGTGTTAAAAAAAATGGAATTAAATCTAGCCTTTGTCCTTAGAAGTTTACGATCATTGATGAGAGCCAGGACTTTTATATAAGTAAATGAGCGAAGACACGACTGGGGAGTGGGAGGCACAAAGCCGTGGACAAAGCAAGTCTGTGTAATACGTGAAGGAGAGAAGTGCATGGGAGGTGAGTAGCTACCACAGGAGCGTCAGAGAAGAGGGAGGATTGAACAAGGAGAATGTCTCGTCTAAGAGGACAGATTCCCAAGTGCAGGTGGACACGAACGGTTGGTCCAGCTCTTGGCGAAGGTTGAATACTTTTTTTTCAGGGAGGGGTCTAGGACATGGAAGTATAGGAACATCTTCAGAAACTGAAGCCAAAACATCTGGCCAGCTTTCCTGAAGCATGTACTGAGTGTGTAGACCGTGGGGTCTTGGGCTCTGAAGAAACTGTGCCCAGCAGGAACATTGGCTGAGCCAAACTCCCTCCCTCCATCCATAAAAACAAAGCTGCTAGGAGGGTCCAACTGGGGATTGGCTCTGAGAACAAGCAGCAGCCAGAATAGAGCAAAGGGGAGGCCGCCTCTCTCCCTGTGCTTCCCCCACCCCACAGAAAAATCAGACACTCTTGCTGAGCACATGGACGGCTCACAGAACGAGGTGGCAGAGTTGTTGATGGTGCCTCAGAGTGAACCTATAAACAGAAGAAAGCCTTCCCTATCCTGTGCCATCCTCACACTCTCTCCCATGCTCGAGCCAATTGTTATTGTCACTGTGTCAGTCCGTCTCCTTTAGAGTCATCCTCTCTTTTGCTAACCCTTTACTCTTCCCAGTATGATGTCTTTTCTCAAAAATGTGTCTCTTCTAATATTATAGTCAAAGTATGTGAGATAGTTTTATTATCCTTACTTCTAAGTAGCACTCTAGCTGCATGCACTTCCTCCAAAACAGATGTGTTTGTTCTTTTGACAGTCCATGGGACATTAAATGATATTAAATACTTTTCTCCAACACCACGATCCAAAGGCATGTAGTTTTTCATCATCCTTATTCATTATCCAACTTTCAGGGGCACAGGAAGCAACAGAAAATACTGTAGTTTGGATCAGGGACACTTTAGTCTTTAAACTGTCATTGATGCTCTTTAAAACTTTGGGGAGTTCCTTGACAGCAGATTCTCCCAATGCAACATATCTCTTCACTTTTTTTTCCACTGATGTTTATGTGCGTGTGTGTGTGTGTGTGTGTGTGTGTGTGTGTATGTGATGATTGTGAATCCAAGTCAAATGAAGGTGTTGACAATTGTAACCTCTTCTTCATCTATTATAATGTTGCCTATTGGTTCAGTGGTGAAGATTTTTGTCTTCTTGATGTTGAGATGCAATCCATATTGAAGGCTGTAGTCTTTGATCTTCCATAGTAAATGCTTCAGATCTTCACTTTCTGCGAGCAAGATTGTGCCTTCAGCTTAACATAGGTTGTTGAAGAATCTTCCTTCATTCCTGATGCCACATTCTTTTTCATCTAGTCAACTTCTTGAATTATTTACTCAGTATACTGATTGAACAGATGTGGAGAAAGGATATGGAACCTATGGAGTTTATCTTTCAATATGACTTTCCCGTCCACAAGGGGCTATCTCACCATTACACAAGGGAACTGGCCAGTCTCTACAGTCAACAAGGGGATTGGCTAGTTTCACCAAGAAATTGAGCATCTTTAGTCACAGAATGAGACCACTCCCCATCACCAGTAAAGAAATCTCACCACCAGGAAAAGAGTGTTGTTGTTGTTGTTGTTGTTATGTGCCATCGAGTCGCTTGCGACTCATAGCGACCCTATGTACAATAGCCCTAAACTCTGCTCTATCCTGTGCCAATCGCGCTGTCTCCGATACGCCCATTCCGATTACCCCAGTCACTGAATCAATCCACCTCATAGAGGGTCTTCCCCTTCTGCACTGTCCCTCCACCCTCCCAAGCATGATGTCCCTCACCAAGGACCTGTCCCTCCTTACAACATGTGCAAAGTATGTCAGACGAAGCCCTGGTATCCTTGCCTCCAAGGAGCAGCCTGGTTTAACCCCTCTCTACGATGAATCTGTTTGTTTTCTTGGCAGTCCATGGTACATTCAATACTCTTCTCCAGCACCACAGCTCAAAGGCGTCAATTCTCCTTCTATCCTCCCTAGTCATTGTCCAACCATTGTCTGGTGCATAACAAGTGATTGCAAAGACCATAGCCTGTATCAGATGCACCTTAGTCTCCAGAGTCACACCATTGCTCTTCAGTACCTTGTAGAGGTCCCTAACACCAGACTTTCCCATCGCAATATGTAGCCATAGCCAAACTAGAGATATAACATGAAATAGATCTGCCTTGGGACTGCTACACCACTGGGATTGGAGCTAAGAGCCTTTGCCTATGTGTGTTGGGAAACTGGGGGTAAGGAGCCTTAAATTGCAGGGCTGACTGGCTAAGACTGAAGCGGGTAGGGGAGCCAATATTGACAGCACTGAGAATTTTATAATACTGACCTAAAGTCGTGAGGTTCAAGGCTAAGGTGTCTGCATGCACATTTCAGAAGCAGTCCTGAATGTATTCTGTTACTAACCCGGACTAAAACCTTTTAACGTCCCCAACACGGTTCTCTGTGGACTGTGAGTTATTGCATCATATTTCGGACCCGGTAAAGCAGAAAGATTGATGTTGAGAGAAGTAGAAAGAGGTAGTGTGAGGGATATGTCAGATCTCATGGGAATTGGTTTTATCATTGATGCTGTTGATGGGGACAGTTCCCCTTTGTAGAGTTGGTAAAATTCAGATGTGCCCTCCTCATGTGGCCTTTGCTCTTTTTAAATAACCCTAATATGTGCCTTTCCTTTTTTTAAACCCATATAGTGTCCCCATCTTCTGTTTGGACAACAGTTTCTTGGTCTATGTGTAGATTTTCCATGAGTAGACACTGCCCTAGATGTGCTCACTAGGTTGTGCCAAGAAATCTGGAGGACAACTACCTGGCAAACTAACTGGAAGAGATCCATATTTATTCCTATTCCTAAAAAAGGTGACCTGACACAGTGTGGAAATTATTGTACATTATCATTCATATCACATGCATGCAAAATCCTGATGAAAATTATACAGAAACAACTGGAACAGTACATTGACAGAGAACTACTATAAATACAAGCTGGGTTTAAAAGAGGCCGTTACAGTAGAGATATTATTGCCAAGGTCAGATAGATCTTGGCAGAAAGAAAACAGTACCAGAGGGATATCTATCTGTGTTTCATTGACTATGCAAATTCATTGACTGTGTGGATCATAACAAATTGTGGTTAACCTGGAGGAGAATGGGAATCCCAGAACACTTGATTGTGCTTATGCAAAACCTATACTTTGACCAAGAAACAGTCCTCAGAACAGAGCAGGGGAAAACGGCATGGTTCAAAATCAGAAGGGAATGTGTCAGGGATGTGTCTTGTCTCCATACCTTTTCAATCTATATGCAAAATAGATCATTCATGAGTCTGGGCTTTATAAGGAGGAATGCGGCATCAGGATTGGAGGAAGACTCACTAGCAATCTACGCTATGCAGATGACACAACCTTGCTTGCTGACACTGAGGAGGACCTGAAGTGCTTGCTGCAGAAGGTCAAAGACCGTAGTCTTCATTATGGATTGAAGCTCAACATCAAGAAGACAAAGATTCTCACCACTGGGCCAAATGTCAGCACCGTGATGGATGGAGAAGAGATTGAGGTTATTAACAGTTACAGCTTGCTTGGCTATACAATCAACACTCTTGGCATCAGCCATCAGGAAATCACAATACAAATTGCATTAGATAAAACTGCTGTCAAGGGCCTCTCCAGAGTACTGAGAAGCAACGATGTCAGTCTAGAGACTAAAGTGCACCTGATCCAGGCCTTGGTCTTCACAGAGAGCTGGACAATGACTAAGGATGACAGAAGAAGAATTGATATCTTTGAGTTATAGTGCTGGAGAAATTTTGAATATATAATGGGCTGCCGTAAAAACAAAAACAACAATAACAAAATCTGTGCAAAATTCTGTAGTCCCCATTCTGCTCAATGTTAACCATAATTGTTATGATCCATAGTCAAATATATTTGCATAGTCATAATGATAGAATTTTTTGTTGTTAGGTGCTGTCAAGTTGTCTGTGACCCATGGTGACCCTATGTACAGCAGCTCTGAAGCCTGCCCTGTTCTGAGCCAATTTCACTGACTCCAACACACCAACCCCATTGCCCTAGTTACAATATCAATCCATCTCATCCGGTCTTCCTCTCCTGCACTGTCCCTCCACCCTTCCAAGCAGGACGTCCTGCTCCAATGGCTGATCCCTACTGGTCTCGTGCCCAAAATATGTGAGACAGAGCTTCAAAATCCTATCCTCCAAGGAGATACTTGGTTTCACCCTCTTCAAGACAGAGCTATTTATTTTCTTGGCGGCCCATGATGTATATTCAAGACCCTTCTCCAGCACCACAATTCGAAGGCACTGATTCTTCTTCTAACCATTCTTAGTTATTGTCCAGATCTCTGATGCATAGCAAGTAATTGTGAAGACCATGGCCTGGATCAGGTACACCTTAGTCTCTAGACTTGCAGTGATAAAGGAAAAACTCTTAAAACAAGAACAGGCCAACTGAACAGACTCGTGAAGCTATGATTCTAAGCTATTGAACCAAAAAACTAATCCCATGATATGTTATTTATAGCTCCTCAGGAGAAAGAGAATTGATGCCTTTGAGCTGTGGTGCTGGGGAAGAGTGTTGAATATACCACGGACTGCTAGGAGAACAAACAGGTTTGTCCTAGAGAGGGTGAAGCCAGAATGCTCTCTGGAGTCAAGGATTCTGACATACTTTGGGCATGTTGCAAGGAGGGGACTGGTCCTTGGAAAGCGACATCATGTTTGGGAGAGTGGAGGGAAGTGCGGGAGAGGAAGACCTTTAATGAGATGGATCGATTCTGTGAGTGGAGTGGTGGGAATGAGTGTGTTTGAGACGGCGAGGTTGGCACAGGATAGAACAGCGTTTAGGGCTCTCGTCGCTATGAGTCGCAAACGACTCAATGGCACATAACGACAACAACAGAAAAAAGACCCTGGTGATTTGATCTCATAGTGTAGGAATTCCTGTGGGGCAGATCCACTCTGTCCTATCAGGGTGAGAGGACTCAAAACAGACATGATAGCAAATAACATCAACAAATCAATGCCAAAGTCTTTCTTTGTTTTGCATCTAATATTGTTGTAAATTTAAGTATAGTGTTCTCTTTGTCATTTTTACCCTTTTTCACTTTTATTTTTTTAACTGGTATATAGTTTAGTTGTATCAGTTGCAATGATCAAATTGTGTAATCATTACCCTGAGCAATGCCTCACTTTATATGTCTTTTTTAAACATTAATTTTTAAAAGTTTAAGTATTTTTAAATACATAGCAGTTGAACTTATTTTATTGTTTCTGCATTTTTAATACAACAGGGAGCCATCACCACCTCCACCCCCAGTGTGACCAGCCCAGGTCTCTCCTTCCTTCTAAAAAGTCCCAACGCAGGGCCCTGGCAACCCTCTGGGGAGCTGGAATGATGGACTGGGCACAGCCTCAGTCTCTGGCCTGAGATCCAGCTGGCACAATGAGGCCGAGGAGAGGGCTCTAAGCTTTCTCAGTATACTGGCAACTTCCCAGCCTCCCTCTCCCCAACCCCCATAAAACCATCTGGAAAATGAAAATAATACCTTCTGTTTCCTACGAAGCCCCAGGGATCCTGTGAGGGACAGAGAGAGATTATCCACTAAGCCCCCTCATTCCTAGAGAAGGTTGCTCTGGGGTAGTCTGACTTCTATTTCCCTAAATAGCATAAGACACTAATCAGTCCTCCTTCCAGCTGCCTGTGCTTCTCTTCATAAGCCACTTCTTTTTCTGTTCCCCCTGACTTGAACTGAGGCCTCAAGCAAGGTCCCCACTAAGCTCGTCAGCAGCTCAGTCTCCTTTCCACCCCTCACTGGGTTGATAGAACCCAGTCAGACGTTCAGACCAGAGAGGTGAGCCAGGCAATGCTATGCAAGCCCAATGTGCTTAAAAAGAAAAGTGTTATATGTGAGAATAATGGGCCCCTGACATAGTCTGTAGGGAGTTGTACTGCTGAACCAAAGGCCACACCTCTCTGGTAGTTCAAATTCACAAGCAGCTCCGTGAAAGAAAGATGGACAATATCCACCCCTACCCCCACCCCGCCGCATGATTTACAGCCTCAGAAAACCCACTGGAGGATCAGCTGTGAGTCTGTTCCAACGCAAAGGCTATGAATCTGAGGTGCAGATAACCCAAAATTGCTATTTCTGCAATCTTCACATACATATTCACTGACGACATTTGGTCTTTTATTCATCCATCACCATTTCAGAATTCCTCCATCACAGTCTTCAGAAGTTGGGTGTCCCTAAGCACTGTGGTCTCTTTTCCTTCTCCCTCCCACCTATCCCTAGTAACCACTCAAAACTGGTCTCTCTAAGCTTACCAGGGGCCTTAGTGGCCTATTGTTTTACATGTTGAGTTGATGACTAATAGGTCAGCAGTTCAAATCCATCAGCCACTCCGCAAGAGAAAGATGAACATTTCTTCTCTTAAAGATCTACAACCAAAACAACTATGAGATATAATCTCACCCCAGTAAGAATAGCAAAATTTAACAAAACAGCAAGAGACAAATACTGGCGAGGTTATGGAGAAACTGGAACCCTTATTCACTATTGGTGG
>NW_006399832.1:6116540-6117894 GCF_000299155.1 Elephantulus edwardii
TTCACACAATGGACTACTTACTATGCTGCATTGAAAAATAAGGAACTCATGCAATATTATTCAAAATGGGTGACCCTGGAGGAATTATACTGAGTGAAATATCTCAGTCACAAAAGGACAAATACTACATGGTGCCACTGTTGTAAAGCAGGACTGACCTCGGACTTGAGGGGAGACGGCAAAAGATGTGTTCAATAATGTATAGTGCATTGAAACAGATGAGGGAGAAAACTGATTAAAAGGGATATGTGATTAGGTATTTTTGTCATGATGGGAGTCCAGAGGAAAGGCTGCATAGTGGAGTGGACCTGGGGGGGTTGGAAAACAATGAAAGAATTTTTCTTTTACTTTTCCAAAAGGGGAGTGTACTGGGGGGAGGGTTGGGAGGGGAGAAAAGTGCAACAATGAATGAATAGAAATCCAAAGTCTCTGTAAACTTTCATTGAAATTAATAATTTTTAAAAAGTAAAGAAAATATTTACAACCTTGGAAACCTGAAGGAGGGACATTATGAGTCAGAACTGACACCACAGCAGTGGGTTTGGAATATTTCATATATCTTAATGGAGCTTTGGTAGCCTAGTGGCAAGAAGCTGTGCTGCTGTCCCGAAAGCACACAGTTCAAGGCCGGCCACCAACTGCTCCATGGGAGAAGGTTGGGCATTCTTCTCTCATGTAAAAACCCACCTGAGGGTCAGCTATGGGTCGGTTCTGACTCTAAATACACAACAACAACAACAACAACCTAATATACTTTAGAATCACTTGAGGACTTGTTAGAATGCAGGCTGTGATTCAGTAAACCTGAGACGAGGCTCTGGGAGTCTGCATTTCTAACTAGGTCTGAGCAGAACAGCGATAGACAGTACAGCAGGAGGAACTTTCAGTCTCCAAAGCACTGAGGCCAGGCAGGCACATCTTCTGCCAGAAACCTGGGCTCCTGGGAAGCAGCTTGATGGCTTTTCGGAGGCGCCTGTGAGGCTGGCTCTGTTCTGGCTGCTACCAGTGTTGGAGTGGCCAATAAACAAGGTAAGCACAGGCTTACTTGTATTTGTCTATTAATCCATAATGAACAAGCCCACATTTGTTCACCATATTGGTGATTTTGCTTCTAGGGATGACTGGCATCTGTCTCCTAATCCCATCACATCCTCCTACTGAAGCAAAGACTTGGAAAAGTAACAAGCCCTGACAGGAGCAGCTGTTGTTATTGCTATTTGTCATCAAGTTGACTATGACTCATAATGACCCTATGAACAACGGATCTCAACTCAGCCCTGTCCCATGTCTTCCCCAGTATGAGCTCATTGCTGCAGTCACTGTGTCAATCTGGTTGAGGGTCTTCCTCTCTTTC